>NW_018108186.1:52941-97380 GCF_000183805.2 Loa loa | reverse complement strand
CTCTATGTGTAAAATTTTATCAATGATTTTTCTAATTGCTACAAGAAAAGAATGCATAAAAATACAATAACGAACAGAGTAAGAATTTCTTAATACAAAGGTGAAAGGAACCAAAGACAGGCTAACGAAATACAGCTATTTTGTTGCGGGATGCAACAAGATTCAAGTATTTTTTTTTTTTGTGAATATTTACCGAAGTAAAATAATTGAGTCAATAAGTGCGTGGACGTTTACATAAAATGCCTTGTGTGTGAGAATGCGAACTACAGCAAGGGATTATTGACCCACAACAACGGTCAATAGTGGATCCCATAACGTGAAAAGACAAAAGTTATCATCCTGCTAAAAGGACTAACCGACTATAGGCACTGATAGCGTCTTCATAACGATGCTGTTGATAAAAATTATTGCCAGTCTCCTTGAGCTCTTCGGCTACATGTGCACACATCTGAAACCGCCAGAGTGATCAGTACACAAACATCGAATGAACTGCATCCAATAATCCTCGGAAGTATCTCGCCATAATAAAATAATCACTGACTATTTATTTACTTCTTAACATCATTTAACATCGTTAATAATAGTGACTGGCCATATTGGAACACTCACTATGTAATAAGAAGAAATATGACCAAAGAGTGCATAAATATGTAATAGGAAAACATGACCATCCCATTTTTTAGTAATTATAAAGACTCGAATTAACGACTACATACTATGCGAGCTAAACCGGTAGTTTAGTGATTAAGCTGATAAAGGAAACTTATGCTAAACAGGAATTATTCTCGGATAGTGGGAAGGAGTGGATGAATATGTAGTGGTGTTTACTTATCAAGACCAGAAAATCCCAAAATAAAGCTGAGAATATAAGTGTGCTAAATCTAGTCTATCTTTGAGCTGATAACTATCACAATACAGATCCTGAAAGTAATAATAAGCAGTAATCAATATAAACCATCCCGCATTTCATATAATAAATCGTGAAACGGTAGGCATTTCATAGCGCAGCACCTCAAATTAAACATGCGGCCGTGTTCGGCTTGCGCTGGTTGTTCTAGGTCAGGGAGAAGTTGGTTGTTCAGTTGGCGGTGGTGTTTGTTTTAGGACGGTGGTTAGTCCGTGGATATTGTTTGCACGACTGATCTGCATTCCTCACGTGTGGATAACTCTCTTCATATCGAATTAATATACCACCTCTATTTGCGTGGATTATTGACATAAACATTAAGTAGAATTCAGTTACGCAACACAATGATTTGGGCAATATTTTACATACGTTCTAGTAATACTCACTGTAGTAGTACCATGTCTGACCTTTATTGGTTTGTTGTCAATAGTGAGAAAGTCTAATGTAATTATATGGGTCTAAGCGAATATCGAAATGGTTCGTTTTAGAGAATCAGTCTGTGCTTTTATCAGTGGACATAACTGTTGCCAGATAGATTCATGCTGTACGTATTTTTAAGGAAGAGGCTAATTGGAAATGGGATGCTGCTAAATTTCATGACAAATTTGAAAGAGTGGAGTTGATGATAAATAGGAGAAGTGAAATTGTTGTTCGGATTCAGTCTTGAAGCATGGAATACGGCCTTAGAGCTTTCTTTCTGTGACTTCAGGGATGGTTTTGCTTAAATCAAAGTGGAATCTCACATCCGGCAATATTCCAGCAAAGCTATTACAATAGGAAAGTTGGCCGCCTTCGCTTTATGGACGGAACAGTATTTATGTGTCTTGAAACTATCCATTTTATTGTCACGAGTTTCTGTTTCACTTTCAAGAGTTTCAGCTCAGTGACCTCTCAGCTTTAGCACCAAGCTAGAATAACAAATAAAAGGAAGATGACGGAGTCGCGACAAACCCAATACAAAAATATGGGCAAGGACAGTGAAGCTCTGAGGAAGAGTCGTGTGGAAAATATTATTTCAATTCGAAAAGATAAACGTGAAGAAACACTGTCAAAGCGTCGTAACATACCTGTTGAGTAAGTGAATTTATTATTAATATGTTGAGAAGTAAAGTTATTCAAGAGTAAAGCGCAAAACTACTTAGTACTTAAAGTAACAGCAGCTAAGTTTTAGATTATGTGCAGTCTTTTTGACTATGCTGACTACTTTTTGATGAGTGGTAAAAAAGAAATCTGTGGCGTTAGAGTTTTTTCTGCAGCTGTTGGGGAATGTTCATCACCAAGATAAAGCCTATATAAGAGAAGGAAGTTGCATGACCAAGTCTTACAGGTCGTTGGATTCGGATGATGCATCAACGAGTGCAGGGGGTGTAGTTGTTAATGGAACATACAATCGCAGTATTCTGGAAGATATTGTTAAGAGAGCAAGCAGTCAGGATCAGGAGGTGCAGCTCGCAGCTGTGCAACAAGTGGGTATTAAAAAATTTTTGGTCAAGTCTAATTGAAATGATTTCAACAACGAGAGGAAGTGCATTGTATGATAATTGGGAAAACCAAGAATTAGATTGCCAGTGAAGAATCAGCTTAATACACCGGAAAATTTGTTGCAAACAAAGTATTCGTATTATTCAATTGTTGATGTCGATGTATTTCAGGCACGAAAATTGTTGTCATCTGATCGTAATCCACCAATTGATGATTTGATTGCCTCTGGTATTTTGCCGATATTGGTGCAGTGTTTAAGTTCCAACAAGTAGGTTTTAACACTAAGGTAAGAGTATATGAACTTGAAGCATGCTATTCAAGGATGTTGTGTCAAGAAAGACTAGTTTTCCGACCGAAGAAGATGCAAACAATATGGTATCTTCATAGCAGTGATACATGATTTTCTCAGCCCACTGGTGTTAGATTGCGACCGATTGCGGTTTTCAGCTGTATCACTTTTCATCGCGTCTCGAAAGATTTATCTGAGGATGTTGGATTGCTGAGTTTTTTAAAAATGATTTTCTCCGATTCCGCTAGATGCAACTACTTTCCGCTTATTAAACCATGATTATTATATTAAGTGTTCTGCACCTATATATTTGTTCTTAAAGTTGGAAATTATTCTAAATTTTCTATGAACTTATTTCAAAATTTTTACGTTGCATTTTTTGCAGTGTAACACTGCAGTTTGAAGCAGCATGGGCATTAACAAATATTGCATCTGGAACTTCGCAGCAAACGCAGTCTGTTGTTCAGGCTGGCGCTGTGCCCTTGTTCTTGGAACTTCTGTCTTCGGGCAATATGAACGTTTGTGAGCAAGCTGTTTGGGCTCTTGGAAATATTATTGGTTCGTTTTCGAGTACCAGAGTTTGAAACTACTGTTAAATTATTGGGCAAAATTGAATAGTTGGAACGAAATGTGGAAAAAGTTGAACTCATAGTTATCTTGATTGCTTGCTTCATAGTGGATTGTTCTTCAATCTTGCCGAAACAAATGAATATAGACATTTCACTTGATTCGTTCCATGTGCTCTTTTTACTGCATACATTCTTCTTTTTGCCAATAAATTGTAATACGCCTGATGCAAGCTCGCAGTTGAATCTGATGTCATTTCTTTTTCTTTGCTTTTTTTGAAACAGCTCGGTGATCTATGTGGTAGTTTATTTTGGCAAGGAAAAAGTGGAAATTTCAGGTGATGGTCCACATTTTCGCGACTACTGTATTCAGCTTGGAATTGTTGAACCACTGCTGAAATTCATTACACCTGGGATCCCGATTGGATTCCTTCGTAATGTTACTTGGGTTATCGTCAACTTATGTCGTTCCAAGGCTAGTTGTCTGATATTTCAGTTTTTTTCCAATGATTTTTTTCAAAGAATTCTAGTGACAAATGTAATTGCGTGGACCGTTAATTCTGTTATTTGAATCATCACCAATATAAGTCAGCTAAATGATGGCTTTTTCAGGATCCGCCACCATCACCAGAAATTGTTCAAACACTTTTACCTGCGTTAGCTGCCCTGATAAGTCATACGGATCAAAATATATTGGTGGATACCGTATGGGCATTATCATATCTCACGGATGGTGGAAATGAGCAAATCCAAATGGTCATTAATAGCGGTGTAAGTTCTTTAGTTGTCCAAAGTGAAGTTATAAGATTATCTGTCAGAAATATTGTGCACTGTAGTATCATTTAAATTGTTTTGGATTTCAGGTTGTGAGCAATTTGATTCCACTTCTTTCCCATCCTGAAGTAAAGGTCCAAACTGCAGCACTTCGTGCTGTCGGAAACATCGTTACTGGAACGGATGAGCAGACACAACTTGTTTTGGACTGTGGCGTTTTACAGCAAATGCCTGCATTACTTTCGCATCAGAAGGAAAAAATAAACAAGGTTTATGCTTGTTCCTCGATACATATCGTTCGAATTTTCTTCTTGCGATTCGTGTGATATATGTTTTTGATTTCCTTTTTAGTTGACTGTGGTACTTTTAGGAAGCTGTTTGGTTCCTATCCAATATAACCGCTGGAAATCAAGCTCAAGTGCAAGCTGTGATTGATGCTGGCTTAATGCCAATGATTATTCATTTACTGGAAAAGGGGGATTTTCAAACGCAGAAGGTTTTTATTCCAATTACAATAATTTTTCACTTTATTATGTGTGCAATTCTTAAATTTCTGTTAATCATCTCTGATTTAGGAAGCAGCATGGGCAGTTTCGAATGTAACAATCAGTGGACGTGCCGAACAAGTGGAATATATGGTTTCACAGGGTGTTATACCACCGTTTTGTGCCCTACTTTCTATACGTGATTCACAAATTGTGCAGGTTGTTCTGGATGGCCTCAACAATATTCTCAAGATGGCTGGACCTCGCTCGGAAGCAATCTGTACAATGATTGAGGAATGCGGAGGTAACTTTTTATTTTTTTATTTGAGGAAGTAGAATTATCCACTATTATTTGATTCGCATGCATGGTCTCGAATAAAATTTTTATTATATTCTACATTCTTCCTTCGGTGATATATCTTCTTATGGTAGTGATATTAGCCTAATTATTTTTTTGTATTAAACTTCTTGTGTGTCAAGAAGTTATGGGGAAGATGCTGTGTTTGTGCTGATCGATTGAACTGTACTGGAACAAACAATCGTGGAATGGTAGTGCATTTGATGATAGGGTTGGATTATAAGACATAGAATAAATGTTGTTGACGTGCTGCAACATATCGGGAACATCGCGATGGTTATATTGATGCTTTAAAGAATCTAATGGCTAGGAGATATAAGCGACTTTATTTGGTGAACGGCATTACTTTCATGGAACTTTGACATAAATCAAAAAGACACTGTTCTAAGTTTGAATTGTCAGGGAGTTGTTGAAAGGCAAATTGAATGCTACATGAGCTACATATATTGAAGAACAAGAAGAACTAAAAAATTGTATATATGATGTCGTTTTAGGTCTGGATAAAATCGAACATTTGCAAAACCATGAAAGTGAAGAAATCTACAAGCTGGCTTACGAGATCATCGATAATTACTTTTCGGAAACCGACGATGATGGAATAGCGACTGGCGATCATTTCTTTGAATCAACTCAGCAGAATGTTCCATCGGAGGGATTCTCGTTCCAATAACAAGGGTGTCGACATTTGAAGAATTTTTCACTAATCCTTAATCCCCGTCTGTCTACCCATTCCCACCAGG
This sequence comes from Loa loa, assembly GCF_000183805.2. NCBI lineage: Eukaryota > Metazoa > Nematoda > Chromadorea > Rhabditida > Onchocercidae > Loa > Loa loa. Next base: position 91,779 of record NW_018108186.1, on the reverse strand, counting down.
TATTTTGTTTGTCGTCCCGGAGAATTAGTGCAGAAACGGCCGAATTGTAAAACTTATTTTTTTGTTGAATTAACTTCATGCCGTTTTGAATATAAGTGGAGAGACCTTTGTTGTATCTATCAAAATTTTTTTTGTTCCCTAAGTTGATTGTTTGTACCCTTTTCAGTTGCCTAATTTGTTTTAAAAAAAAATGCTTAATGATTGATTGTTCCGTTTGAGTTATTTGTCTGTTATTCAATCAAGAAGCTATAATCTCTATCTTGTATGAGGTAAATTTATTTTCTTTTTATTTCAGATAGTTTTTTTCCCGTTGGTATGTATGTTTCTTGCAATGAATATTTTTTGTCTGTTTTTTGATGATTTTTGTATGTATGTCTTCACATGTAATTCTGCCATCTTTTTGAAATATCCCACACCGAACCACGCTCGCTTATCGTAGTGTTTTTTCGTAGTAAAGTGAAACTAATCTACAAAGGGCAGCGATGATTTTCAGAAAATATTTAAGACATTTTACGTATGAGTGTCACTGTATGAGTCTCTCCTCTATCATGATTCTTGGAGCTGTTCGATCACTTGGGCAATATGCGTTGCGAACATGCATACCAGACTTGAACATTAGCCTTCCAGAAAAGACCCACCGTGCCAGTCAAACTTTCGGTTTTATGCGTGATCAAGTTAACGTTTGCCAGAGCCGTCTGCTTTCTTCAGTCCACTTTTTATGTAAAGAGCTTCCCCATTACTTAAATCACTATTTTTGTTTTGTTTGAAGAACTTTGCAGTGTCAATTTTTTTAAATCCTAAGCATCGCTTTTTAATCATGTTTCAAGACCTCATGTAAGAGGTTCTCTGTTTTATCGATTCTGCCCAAAAAAAAAGGAAGCCTTTTAGGTTTTGATAAAGTTAAAGTATAATTTTTCCTATAAACGGGTATTTTGTTGGGCTTGTTTGTACAGTCGAATCCATCATTTGCTAGTGTGAAATTAAACGACTTGTTTTCTTTCTTTTACGTAGGATATTTTGTGGTTCTTTTCCAACAACTTTGGTGTGATTGCTTCAAACAGCAGTGACCTTAGTTCACTAATTGTTTTTTGCCAGACTGCTCAGTTTTCTTCCGTTAGTTTTGAAGAAATCAGTGACACTGCATTCCGTCTTTTTCCTGACTCTCCAGAAAAAACATTTTGCGAGGGAGGCTTCTCATGGTAATTCAAATTCTATGTTTGACTGTATGATATGAATGCTTGGGTTATGTTTGTATGTATGCTTTAAGTTTGGAATTTAAGTTTCTTCAATTTCTTCCGACTTTGACTGTATCGCACGCTTTGAGCTAGATTATATTTTATTCGTTTTTAAATTGCGAATCTCCAAATCTTTCTGTGGTTCTTCCTCTCATCTTTTGCTTTTAATTTTCCGCCTTCTATTCTTCCCATTCAGAAAAGGTCTCTCCAGCTCCATGTCTGAATCCCTATGTTAAGCCTTGCCCAATTGCCTCTTGTCTCTCTGCGTTCTAACGTTATTAACTTATGTTTAGTCCATCATTTTAAAGAAATACATTTTCCTACACCTCAGTTCGAGAGTTCGCAGGCATGATGTTTTTCCTCGAAGTTGAAATAATCATAGGACGGTTATGAAGTCATAGAGCAATGCACACTCCAGTCGATTTCCTCAATAAATTTTCCTTCCAGGGAAGATTCAGAATGGATTTCTCGGCTATACATGTAAGCTACAACGTACCCGTACGTGAATGGTCTTAAGAATTTTGTTCCTTTACTCTGTTGAAGAAAATGAGACGGTAAGCTGGGTTCTCCTCAGGAGTGGTCTTCTTCAAATGTTTTAAGATTTCTTTTGCTAACCCACAGTATCGCACAAACATTATGTAAATCTTCGACTGTTTATATTTTGTATTTTTACGTTCATCTTTTTTTTGTAATTTTATCCTCATATTAAAGTCGCGTACTATATTCTGTGATAATTGTGAGCAGAAGACTACTTTTATTATTTGTATATAAGACCAAATTCTTAGATGAAAGAGGGGAGAATGGATGCAATATTCCCTAGTCACTTCATATTATTGGATAGTTGCAATCTTGTTCGGTATAGAGCTACAACCGCATATGCAGTAGATGCAGTAAGGATGAACTTCGAAAGGGAAAACGAAAGAAAATTCTTTTTTTCGAAACGAAAGGAAGGATTTCGAAAGGTTTCCTACGTCTGCAGATCTATTTATTTTTCCGAAAAACAAAAGGCTCCATGGCAACTTACAGTTTCAAAAATCAACAGCACTAAAAGTGACGTAGCTCTCTATCTTTTAGGTGTGAAAGCACGATAAGCTAGAAAATCACCGGAGGGTTTAATATTCACACGGCATATATTCGCGGGGACAAAGTATATTTCACCTCGGCTGGCCTTGAAGTTTTCAGCACCGTTATATATTTCAGTTGAGCCTTTAATTACGATGATGATGCTGCTTGCACCAACATCTCGCAATTCACCGGCTTCACCCTGAAAAAAAAAAAATGGAAGTGATCGAGTATTTGCGAGAAGTTGATGGGTTGTTTTAGCAACTCCATCTCTCTGCATATGCCATTTTAGTGTAGCAGAAATGATCAAGGATGTAAATATTACTCGGACTCATCCAACACGAATGCAGGTCTAAACTAAAGGACTGGATCATCAAAATAATATTCCGAGGACTTTGGAATAATCCTGTCTACAGTAAATTTATTAGAAATGACCCTTAATTCATGCACAGCAAATTCTTGAACCGGCGGCGCATACTCTCTTATTCCAGGACCAATATTTTTTGGAGTAAAATATGGTGGCTGAATCATCTCGAATGTCAAATCCGAGCAAAGCGTGTTGACATCCTTGAATTTCGATGTTAGTCCAGCACGAATAGTGTTATCTGAACAAGCCATGCATTCCACACAATCTGTAGAAATTTTTAGATTAAAGATAGCTTCTTTTGATGGCTTTCTGTGGAAATACAACATAAATTCTTCGCTCACCTCCCAGGAGATAAGCATGAGGAGAGTTTGGCCCCATAAAAACAGCGTCTCCTTCTCTCAGCGTAAAATAATTCATCAAAAGTGGTGCGAACACACCTACATCACCGGGATACTCACTGTTCAGTCGGAGAAGCAACTCTTCGAGATCAGAACGACCGTCCTCTATAAAAGAAATCAAACAAATGAAACTGAGCAATATTTTACAATGCATCACATATTTAAACTTAATGAATCCCTTTACCGAGAAATTGTCGCTGTGAGGTGCTACAGAAAAAGACAACCATTATTTCCAGGATTCGGATGTTCGTAAAAGCGAAAACTCTTCATGTCCGATGCTTCCGGTTTGGGATGCCTTTCAAAGCAAAAATTTCTTTGTAGCGATCAAAAGCCAACTGTTCTTTAAGCGTACTGCCAACTGTTGCACTGCTTTAGATATATTTTCTTTTGATGAATGCATATATTCGGAAAATATCTCCTTCAAGGCTTCGCGCTTTTCATAATCATTTCCAGTTTCCAACTTTTCAATAGCACCTTTCGAGGTTACCAAGTTCCACAGTTCGGGAAAAGCTAGAAAGAATGACACATAATTATAAACATATTGCAGGGAGAATGACAATGAATCGCAAAAATAGTTGAATCAAATGCCATAACATACTGTTGGGAACAAAAACTCGTTTTTGGTCAATTTCTACACATTAAAATAACCATCAAACAGCACACAGAAAGTTTCAAGTGCGGAAACCTTTAATATTGTCACAAATTTCGTGAAAGGGACGAAAACCGCTCAAAAGTTGAAAATCCGATAAAGCAATCGCCATCTCCGGTTTATGATTGCTATCAGGATAATGTGCTGGATCATTGTTATGCAATATTTTTGCTTTTTCCTGCAAACAAATAAAAATAACTTCATTGGAATGAGAAACAAAATTCGCTGCTCACAAAAAAGCACAACTACACGCTATATGTACGTGATCTACGTTTGCGCTTCCTTAATTCGATGTTAGTGATCTTTGACTTTGACACACTTTGTCACTTTGAACAAAAACTGTAGTGACCCACCTTCATGATCCCCTAGGTATCTGTTGATTTCAGTAGAAAAAAGGTTTTCAAATTCTAAAACGTATACCATATTGTAGCAGAAAATTATATTGCTCTTCGTAAAAAGCTGGTTAACATTGTTAGTAAAATAGAGAAGAGAAAGCTTTCAACCTTACATATACTAAATCTTCAAAAAATATCAAAATAAATAAACAAGCCTTATCCGGATGGCTCTGTATTGACAGTGCTTTATTCACCGAAAGCACTTTGAACAAAAACTGTAGTGATCCACCTTCATGATCCCCTAGGTAAAACTTTGACTTTGCAATTTTTTCTGACAAAAGTTTCCCGTCCGATACAAGCTTTGATGGCCCATTTGGATGCACGCCCATCCATAACTGAAAGAAATTTAGTAAAAATGTTATTGTGATCGGAAAAATGAATTTGTATTTAAAATGTTCATGGAATTTGCTAGTTAAAGTCCTAAATTTGATACATTTATCTAACTATGCTTCCGTTGGAAAGCGTGAACAAGTTTGAGATGATGAAATTAAAGCTGCAATTAGTCAGAATGAAAGTGATGCTTGCAGCAGAATTTTCATTGATATCTTGAAACGCGAAGTTTACTTGTCACCAACTTAATGATGGAAGATTAATTAATAAAGCTGAACAAGCAGTTAAGCAGTAGATCAGATGGATAAAACTAAGATAAACCTCAGCATATGGTTTCGTTTCATCAATAACGAACTGTTTGTCGGCGGCATGCATTAAAGTGGCCACTTCACTTTGGCTCCCTTGACGTCCCCAATCGTACATTTGTACAGCACATATTAACTTCTCCATCTCATCGCTTTAAAGACATCAACAGTGGTTCTTAAGTTATTGACGAAATAAGTGATTTGTAAGTAAAAATAATTTCATTTTCAATGAAATGAATAAATAAAATGAATGAAATGAAAACTTAATTTTCATTTTATTTCCAATTTCACTTTATTATATATTTTCGACAATTTACTTTATATTCAGAAAAGCTAATGCTATAAAGTTTCAACAGAAGTCAATGCCAGTGCAGAATGACTAATTAGAATTTCTATCAAATTTGGTAGATGTTTTCAAGATCAAAAGCTACTCCATGAAAAGCGATCTGTCAATCCTAAGCCATTTTCGTAATCTAAAATAGTCCCTTTTTAATGATATCTGTTTATTGGAGACTACGACTTATGGAATATCACACCACTAAGAAGTTTGATACCACATTATCCGATAATCGTGATAAGACTAAAACTGAACCGCTGATTAATAATACACGTACCACTGTAGATAAATAAGGATAGAAAGGATTTTTATGATTCTTTAATTGGAAGAAATTTTGTAGTTCATCATATAATCTTCTTGTGTGTCTAATTATAAACGTGAAGTAAATAAGCCAAATTAGGAGCAAATATGAGAAACAGTTGATCAATAATTCACTGCAAAAATGATGAGCGTCCCAAATGTATACAACTCATCTCTAATGCTTTTGAAAACCGTCGAGTGGGACATTCAAGAATACCGGAAAGGAAATGCTATCACTTTGATAGTAATCTCTCGGAAATTTATTCACTCCACTTATGTCTTCTGTCAATTCTTATAGGTGAAATTGATCATGTGGAAATATCAACGAAAGTTTTTTGATGAATGACAAAGTTAGATTGACTTAACTAATTTAATTACCATCTCACTGTAATACGAAATGCGTTGCGAGAAAGTGTACTCAGAAAAAAGAATATGTACGATCTTTGAGTAAAGACACAACATTCAGAAAGCTAATTAAAAAACTCGAAACGACTATGACAGGTACGATTAATTGCACCCCCTTCCATCACTTTCGTAAGAGTGTCCTCACTTCATGCTTGCACTACCTTTAGCCAAGTATATTCAGCCCACGATAAACGATAACGAGAAATGTTTTCTCAGGTGTAAAGCTGCTAAATGATAAAGTCTCAGGGACTCACGTGAGCGCCATTTCAAAAAAAAAAAAGGCCTGTCTGATGCATGGAAGTGATGAGAGACAATGATGGATCGACAAATGGATGACGATGATTACTTCGATATATCAGATTAGCGATAAGCCTAAATTATATTAGAACACATTCAGTAACTACCATTACTCACTACCCATAATCATTAAGATATCTCAGTAACTCCATATAGGAGAAATATCTGATTTGGTGGTCTCATTTTCATGGGATTCTGCTGATATTTTTCTGATATCGTGGAGTTTATCTTATATTTATGGAATTTGTTTCAGTGCAAATATAAGTTGACATGTATTGATGATCGTTTCAGTACTTATTTGAACGGTGACCTCTTTATTACATTGTTATCGAATACAAATTTTATTCTTTCCTACTACTTCCTTTTCTCGATTTATTACTCATTTTACTGGCTTTCTAGCTGGTACTTATTGCATTTTAATTTTTGAATCAATTACAAAATAAGTATTCCTTTGTTAAAAATATTGAATAGGCATTTTATTCATGTTATCACTGATTGTCATAATTTTAAATGATTGGCAAATCATCTACTGTCATAATAATATATTTATCCAATTTTAAAAGTACCTATTTTTTTTACCGATAAACAAATTTGACGGCTTTTACTCTTTAAAGATTTTCAATTTAGTAACCATTCTGCAATTCAATTCAAAATTTATTATTTTTCAAAAACTTGAAATATTTGCTGTGAAAATTTGTAAATCTGGAAGAAATGTTGCACTGCTCAAAAATCGTTTTCCTCTTCTGCCAGTTTCCAAATTTTTGTAAATTTCAAAATATAAGCATTTCAACTGCAACGAATAAAAAGCAGTATAGCAAACGACTTTTAAAATATTTAAATTATTCTGAAAATACCACATTTCTAAAAGGAAATTAGTGTTTTTTTACCTTTCCTCATTATCTTAGATTTTTGGTCAATTAACGATAACGCTATCAATTCTTCGTTTTCTTATCTTTTTGGTGATTAGTTTGAAATTAGCCTCTTATAATGCTTTTATCTATTGCAATAATTCTAATAAAAATTTGAAAGAAACGATCACATTGAATATCAAGGGACAAGAAGTACTATATTTCAAATTGCAATGCATCTATCTATAATATCGGTCTCTAGCCGGTGGCCGCGAGAATTAAAATATGGTCCGTCGGGGCGCCGGAGCGTGAATAAAAACAGGTGGAGGCTATTTTCTTTTTTGTTTTTCTTAAAGCTATATTTCGATTTGTTTGTCGGCGATTGATGTTTATTCGGCTATAATATTGTACTATAAGTACCGAATTCCCGTTGTCAAAATTTATTCTCAAATTAACAGAATTTATTATTTTTGAACCTTATAGTCCCTCCCTTCTTGATACAAATAAAAAAACCAGTGGTCAAGAAATGGTTGGGAATCACTAGAGTATAACAATAATTCTCAATCCTCTAACAACTTTGATGCATTTTTCAACTCAAGACTCATGTAATCAGCATTTACTACTCAGATTAAAAAAGATGTCACTAAATTTGTCTGAAAAAAATTATATGCTGTATTGCAGAATTTTGTATGATTTTTAACCTTTTAAATGTGACTAAGTGACTGGTTTGACCTTTTGCACTTTTGTTCACGAATTCGCGGCCTCATTCATATAAACAGAATCATTAATTTGTCGGACGAGCTTAGATGATGCTATTTCACTATAAGAATTCATTTCAATACGGTTTCTTTGATTTGATCGCTTTTTTCATTGCCATAAAAGGGAAGATCTGGCGAGAAATTTCAATCTTTTCCAGATTTCTCATTTTAAATGAAACTTTTTAAATACACACAGTAGCGGCGACTAAATTTCCTGCACCTTCTACAATTGGATCATTCTAAAGAATACACAGAAATTTTTTGAGTCAAATGTTTCACCTTTCAGAAATTTGGATTGTGTGAATAAATTTTAACCATTTCCTTATCTCGGAATTTCCACCATTAGAGTGTTTGTGTTACATTCTACATTTATTTCAGGCCAAAGCAAGGAATCAAATGATGAAAAGTCTTAAATCCTTTCTACATGGCAAAAGTCAGAATTATGGGATTAGGTATTGTCAGTCACAATTTAACCTGCAGAGAATGCAAAAAATTAATTTAAATATTTATAAGATGCGACAAAGATTAGTTAAATCTCTTTAAAAACTTGGAGAAAAATCTTTTAGAAAGCTCTTAATAGCTTTGTTCTTATTGCTTCTATAAGAGCTAAATCACCAACTGGCGTTCGATGACATGCACATTCAGGATCAGTAATTTGCAACTACAAATAATTAATTCCATTGCAAATATTAACTTGAATGACACTGTCTTTGGTTGTGGTCATTTTAAATTTCAATGAGAACACCGACGACAAAATTTATTCCCATAACTTCTGTAATTCCGAAAATTCATAGACAAAACATTTCACTTTATACTTTTTAGGATACAAAAAGTTTCGGCTAAAGTATCGAAATGGTTTACAGACACAAATGTTTCTTAGAACTGCTGGCAAGTTTTCGCTTAAATTATAGAGTCAACGGTGATTTGCATTTTTGCGTGCTGTATCAATTAATTTTTGAAGTGAGAATTTACTTATTTGAATTATTTAAATGCAACAATAGCAAAACTTAAGTTCTATTAACAGTAAAGAGTAATATTTAGGCAAAGAAGACGGAAAATTTCGATTGGACGGATTGGGACGATCATGGCAGGTTGCAGGTCTATCTTTTCAAATTGATTACTTCGGTACCTGAGAATTTTGATACAAATATGGTCATTTATTTAAGGAATGATAGGTAACGTAAATGATTCGATCTCTTTTTGAAATGTAAATTTCCCCTCATCAGTAGTTTCAATTTATGACCGTGTGTAGGGAAAAAGCTTCCGGATCCCTCCACTCGTGTTAAGACTATTTTTTTGTCTTTCCTTTCACGCTAGTTAAAACCTGAAATGAAATCATCAAGCATTTCAGTACAACAAGCACTACCCTATTGTTCCTTTTTTCTCATCTGGGTTATTGAACCTGACATGACATCCTTGTCAGTCCTATATGTTTCTTAACTTTCTACACTTTGTCGTTTTTATGCTTTCACACGAACTAATAAAGTTTATATACTAATTAAAAAGAGTTAAAAGCCACTTCTGTACCTCATATCAAACTTCAACTCGAGACGTATTACTGTTTTATATGATGACGTTTCATCAGTTTTACTCTTCAGCTTAAGTTTTTTACAACGATAGGTGATTATCCCGTGCAAGTTAACTCTGATCATTACAGGTTGTCTTTCCCATCATTTATTGCTTTTATCGAACTATGAGTGTCTTGAATTGTGTACATGCATGCTTGTCTACCCATTACTAAAATAGCAATCATTGGAGTACAGCTGATATCAACAGGTGTTATAGAAACTGGTTTGTTCTCTTTCCATTCATTTCCCTTCAATGTTTGAATCACGCATTTATGACTCATCAGTTGTTGTCTTTCCGCGCATTTTTTGCATCCATTTGTCGCATTTCTAAGTTGACTCACCATAAAACTGTATCAGATGGAGAATGAATGAGTCAACAACGATATCCGATACCCTATACAATACCCCATGCAAGTTATTAGAGGAATGTAAGATGTATTTCGGGAGATGACAACTAAGACTCTAGTCAAGTTACTCGTCGATCCATGCTGTCTCTATCTGATGATGTAGTGTATCAGTCACATCAGTCAGTAAAATTTGCTGAGTTCGCAATTATTCCATTTCATATACTTCAGTTCAGTTTTTGATGTCTCCTCTTATCAGTTAATCGATCATTCTATCTAGTCTTATCAGTAACTTTATCTATCTATCCATCCATTCATTCACTTTTCTTTCCATATCCATATGAAATTCCTCTTTTCATTCCTTTCATTGCTGAGGAGAATGAGAATAAAACCTTAGTTCCAATCCTTTTTATTATTGCTTCTAAGGTTGCTCCTCCGATCGCTGCTAATCCACTAATTTAATCTTCCCAAAAAGGTTTCCAAAAATGCAGAGTGAAGCACCAATACTGTTGCCACGAAAACGACAGTCATCGCGGATGAAAATGGCACCTTCTGTGAAATGTTTCCTGGTTACAATGCTGTTTGTGATCGCTATTCAGGTATCTATTCCTTTACATCCGGAACAACCGGAATGATCATTCGTACCGTTCGTTCAGCAACGTTACAATTTTAATTTCGCCGTTCTCCAAATGTGCTTATTTTTGAGGTTATTTTATAACTATACTGTGCACTGGTAATGCTTTTGCAGTACTGCATTGTGAACAATACTGTACTACACTTTACTGCACTTTGCAGTACTGTGCCACACTGTAATGTACAGTACCGTACTTTATAGTTGTGCTGTGAACTGGCGATGTTTTTGCAGAAATTGTCAGAAATTGGTTTATATCAGAAATTCTAAGAGAAAGTTCTACAGGGTACCTATCTTGCATACGTGGTTGGCATACTAACAAATCTGGAACGACGATTTGGCATATCGAGTAAAAAATCCGGTGCTCTGTTATCATTTTATGATGTCGGCCATACTATATCTGTGATGCTAATTGGTTTTCTGGCCAGTGACAAACATTTACCCAGGATTACAGCCATAGGTAACAACATTTCAGGATGCTAATTCTCTACTAACTTTTATATTTCTTTATAACTTTGGACTTTTTGTCTTATAATGCGTTAAGAAAATGAATGGCGTGAAAATTGCTTTGGTTTGCAAAACAGTTACTTATGGCCATATCGCAGGAGTGTTACTTAGCGCAGTTTCGATGTTTATACTGGCTTTACCGATGGTATTATTTGAAGCGAAATCATCCACTGAAGCATCGCTATCATATGAAGTCAGTTCCCACTTTATTTTCCCCTTGAAGTTCTTATTTTGGAGTTTTTTATGATATGAGAATGTTCATTTATTTGATTTCCTCACTGTTTTGTATTTGCCCAAACCCATCCTCTGGAATCACAGATCTTTAATGACACAATAACACGGCCTGGAAGTAAGCTTTGGCTTCCTCCAGAGGAACATTTTTACTAATTTTCTTAAAAATTTCGTTCGTTTTACAGCACGATTACATTCTCAGAAATATTTGCGATCCATCACGAGTTACTGTTGACTTAGACCACAACTGTGAATTTCAAGAGGATGAGCATTTTTTGGCGTTTTGTATTTTGATCATTGGCCAAATCCTAGCTGGCATTGCCGCTGCGCCATTCAATACAGTGGCTTATGTTTACGTGGACAATAATTTGGCAGATAAAACAAAATCACCATTTTACTTGAGTATTTTTTCAACAGTTTTTTACCTGCAAATAATGCCCATCATTCCTTCATGGCGAATAATATAACATAAAACTCCGAACTTTATTTACTTCCACTTTTGTTTTGAACAAAAGGAGGCTGTTCGTTACCATCCAAGAATTTCAAAAAAAAAATATTTTTTTTTAAAAACGAGAGTGATTATCTTGCAACGATCAAACACACCTAGAACGTTACTATTGCAGGTTTGTTATCCAGCATGTATGCCTTTGCGCCAGCTTTTGGATTCGCATTAAGTGCATTTGTGACAAGGTTAAATACGACAATGGTTGATGGTACTGCTTCTGATACTTTAAAAATGATCGTCTGATTCAGTAAAATTTATACATTCCACGAGTGGGTTCTTCGATAACGATTAATTCGGGGTTTTATCAAATGTTACAAAAAGAGTCGAGAAAGGTAGTGTTTTTTAAAGATAATCAGTGATTTGGCTGAGGTAGTTTTCATTTAAATGAGTTTTTCTTACAGTACCTTCAAGTGCGACAATCAATAGCGATGAATGGATTGGAGCTTGGTGGCTTGGTTTCATCATTTTTGGTTTGCTTTATTTGACCGGTGCCATACCATTACTTTGCTTCCCCAAAAAGCTGTTGCAATATGATTCAAATTCGTTTGAAATGCAGCAACTAAGGTCGAGTTGCTTCACTATCTTCTAACATCAACAAAAAAAAAAAATGCTAATAATATTATTTAATTATAATTTTTTGATTATTTTATTTGATTATAATATCAAAAACTCAAGTATACCAGGAGTAATATCTTATTAACATGCTGACTGCTCTAGGCACTACTTTATTTAGATAAACCCTAGTTATTACCCAAAAATTTGAGAGAGAGAAATTTTTCTACTTATTGCATATGACATAGGTTCACTTATCTGACTTGTTCTTATTTTGGTTGTAGGAAAGGATGTCAGCATGATCATGATGATCATCAGATCATTGTTTCCGAAAACGACGAACGACCGGAAGAAATATTTTGTGAACAACTAAAAGCAACTGTCAGCGGTATTATTAATTTTTTCCACACAAAAAATATTCGCTCATATTATTTTTAATTACTTCATAATTGAAGTTTTGAAGTATTTTTAGATATTTCAAGACTACTCGAAAACTATTTGGCAATGTTTTTTGAAACATCAGAAAAAGTAGTGATAAAAATTCTTAGAATTTCCGAGATTGATAAAGAATCCGGTGTTCACATCAATGATAATTGGATGGATGTTTGGTTCATACCTTACTAGTGGTTATAGCACTTATTTGCCGAAATATATCGAAACACAGTTTGGTCGAAGCGCATCAGCTGCTGATACTTATGCTGGTAAATTATTGCTAGTATGAAATACTTTTTACCTGAGACAAAAGAAACAAGCTGGAACCAGCTTGAATGTAGGCTGTAAGAGTGATCAGTGTGGCATAATGCAGTTGGAAAATTTATATTTGTCAGTTTTGAAATTGTAGCTTTTGTAGGTATAGTATCAATTGGCAGTATAGCGGTTAGCACAGCACTGGGTGGTTATTTGCTGACGAATTTCAATCCATCACCTCGAAAAGCGCTGCTTTTTTTGATTGCCACTTGGTCCATTATTGTAATCACTTACTTGATCGGTGCTATAGTTGGCTGCGACGAACCACAAGTGAAACAACTCCTTATTGGTGCTATCAATGAGTTAGTCACATTTCATCGTTAATTCCGTTTCCTTTTAAGCTGAAGCGTTTCGAGCATTTTTCTACGCTCACAATGTTTCATTACCTTTTGAGCATTCTTTTAAAATTGTTTCTAGAGAGAAATTCAACGGTAACTTAGAATGTAGTTTTGAATGCCAATGCAGTCAAGTAGATCTATTTAATCCAGTAAATTATCACACAACAAATTATTTCTCACCATGTCATGCAGGATGTCGCGACTATAACTCTCATTTGCAAAAGGTATGTTTAAATTTTGTATTTTATAGAATTCGCATATCCCTCCCTTGTACACATTTACAAATAAATTCATAATTTTTAATCCCTATATTTAACTCCTGTCATTAGTGGATTTGAAATTATCTAATAAATCCTATTTCACATTGCTTATGGAAAGGAAAGTGATAGCAGGAGAGAAGGTTACAAACTCTAATTAGGATTCTATCTAATAGTCTAAATGATCTTCAGAAGAAGTCTATAGATTTCTTCTGTGTTCACCTATTCTTCTGCCAACATTCCACTTCACAACTGCTTTTTTCAATGTTAAAATGATATTACTTATTTAAAAATTTTCTTCCTATCTTATTTTGAAATAACCTATTTAATATAAATGGCAAATTTCTGAATATATTATTAGTTATTCCAGTGGGACTTGTGCTTATGTGCTGACAATGGTCCAGTTGAAACCGGTTTATTTGTGGATGAATGTAATGCTGTATTCATTTACGTTGCTATCACGTTTACAGGCTTATTTTTTGGCAATTTATTTTTCATGACAACGATGATGGTTGTATTAAGGTTTATTTTTTGTGAAATTTTATTTGGAATAATAGCAGTAGGCAATTAATACATTCTGGTTTACTATTTAAAACGAATTAAATTTTTGATATTGTCCTAATGGCTGTGTCCACCAACTTCTAACAAAAGTTCGGAATGCAAAAATCTGCTTCACATCCAGCATGCTATCAAGTATATTCCAAATGTGCAGCCAAAATTTTCACAGTAAGGGCTTGACATTGACAACAACTCACAAAAAAAGTCTGTAATTGCAGTTTAAAAGGAGCTTAGAATTTATTGCAAATTTATTTTCTTTCGAAATTTGAAATTCGTTGCAGTGAGCGGCGAGTTGTCCAATTCCAAAGCTATTCTTTAAAAAATTCTAAAATTTTTTTTACTTATCTGCCTGATAAAATTACTTTATCTTTGCAGATCTGTGTATGATGACGAGAAGGTTCTGGCACTTAGCTTTGCATCCTGCATCACAAATATCATGGGTAATTGCGAATTGTTTTTTCTTGTTTACTCACTCACATTGAGAGTACATTGAACTTTTCTTTGTAATCAGTGTTCGATGGATTTGTTAGTCTATTTTTAAATTTTCTTTAATTTGAGGTTTAAACACATATATTTTGAATATCATGGCAACGAAAATGGTTTGAGCATATATTTTGAATATCATGGCAATGAAAATGGTTTGAGTGCGCATCCAAATATCAAAAAAGAATATAAGTGACATTAGAATTTTTGAATAATTTCCACATGTTTTTTTTTTTTGCAGGCTTTATTCCGGGTCCGATAATCTTTGGTTGGATTATTGATGAAGATTGTCTTCTGTGGCACAGCAACTGTCCCCATGATCGTGGTAACTGTGTCATCTATGACAATAAAGCATTTCGACAAAGTTTTCATTTGACGAGTGCTGGCTTCCAGTTCCTAGCCGTCATTTCAGTTATAATTTGTTATGTGTTTAGTTGTAGATTTACATTTCCAGAAGAGGAAAGGGAAGAAGAAGTATATCATGAATATGTTGAAAAGCAAATTGATGGTTCCACCTCACGATCACATGTTACACAGACTGTTTTATAGGTACTTGAAATATTTGAAAAGTTTTGCAATGTAATTGGAATCTGGAAAAATTGGATGGATTGCGAAGTTTCTCTGTATTACTAATCATAATTAAAATCATTTAAATTCACTGGTCCGAAAAATTTTGTAATGATCTCTCCTTTATTTTTAGCATGCTTTTCCTTCTATGCATTGTTGTGCTGTTGAATTTTTTCCAATAAAAATGCACATTATTATTACAGATTTGGCAGCTTGGATTCTTTCTGAAGAAAGTATCCTCAACGTAAATTTTATACCAGAAATTAAAGAGATATTTGAGATCTTGCCGTATATTTCAAAGACTGCTTAAATTAATTACTCAATTTAGATTTATCAAAAACAATGTAGTAACTATTTTACTTATACTATTTCAAAAATATTTTCAGAAAAAGTGCATGAACGAGTAAACAGTCTGAAGCAATTGATAAAATAACTAAAGTAGTAAATTGGAAACGGCATTAAGGACAACAAGAGCATTCAAGAAATCGTAACTAGAATGATCAAATTCCATAACGGTGCTCAAAATACCCATGACACAATACGGTGTCCAAAATATCATATTTAGTGTAAGCATCAGAAAAGCCTGAAACAACAATTCTAGAATGTTATAACTGAATTGCAACAATTCTGGAATGATATAGTAGGAAAAATAAGAATCAGGAGGAGATGGTGGGAGATTTTAGAAGTTATATAAAAATTAGTATTTGCACGATTACGAATAAAAAGTTTAAAATTGAAAAACTGGAACTTGTAATTCCAAATAGATTGAATTTTATGAACTCTAGAGAGAGCGGCCATATTCGGCATGAAAACAGACTTGAATGGCTGATCCAAAGGGTTGGTTTGACGGATGTATCACTCCAAATTAGAAGAAAAAGTTTGTTGGTAGGTAGGAAAAAGAGAAATCTGTCCCTATGTCACAAAAACTTTAGAAATATAGAGTTTGGAATCGAACTTTTCGTCGAGTTTTCCGCCGTGCCAAAGCAACCGTATTTTTCCACGCAACTGAAGATCGTCGCTGTTTTGCTTCTTCTATTGCCAGAGTTTCATTACATCGTCGATTAAAAAGCTTTAATGTAGGCATGGACAAAGGGTGATTCCGTTTCCGGTTAGATTTACCACTTATATCAATAGTACTGGCATCATTGGTTCCAGTGTTTGCATCCCAATGTCGCAATAAATCTAAAATTTGAGCTGTTGATAACGAAACTACACTTATCATAGTAGTAGCTGCTTTCATTATCACTACAACATTTCATATTAAAGTGAGTAAAGGAAGATAATTACCCGACCAACGTTTAACTTTTTATTTAGTATGAAACCCATAGAGTGTGTTATGAAAGTCCCAAACTGAAACATTTGGTAGAATATGGAAACACTGAAGTATCATTGCCCATTTCACGATGAATTATTGAAAATGTTACAAGAAATGAGACATATTTTAAAGAAAAAATTGAAATGCGAACTTAAAGAAACGACAAAAATGTTGGCGAATCAAATTACCTCCTGTGCTAGGATTATCACCAATGGAGAATTTGCAAGTAAAATTCCTCGACATATGTTTTGTTCGTTGAAACCAGCAATGCCTGAAACTTGGGCAACATTGATTTTTTTGAATTTTCTTTGACACAAAGATGTGTAATTCTTTGATATTCCATCTCCGACATTATTGGAAATCCATTATGAGGAATCTCCTCGAATATCGAACTGAATATTCCGTCAATCTAGAACCCTCATATGAATTTGCGGATGAACATGTTTCGCTGGATTTGCTAGCTTGGTCTAATCTGTTTAACTTGGAAAGAAAACAAATTAAATATGTTCTTGCTCAACTTTCCCTATCTAAAGAAATATACCCTTCTATTGGACCAGTACTTAGCCAAGCCCTGTTTGTTACTAATAGGCACTTAACTAAACAAACTGCGCATTGTTAATATTATCCAATAATTTCGTTTCCACTTCACCAAAAGAACAGTGATTTATGTAACTGGATTTATTTAACATTTCCGCACATTCTGAGATATCTTCTGCAGTAAACTCAAGTTGCTTCACTCCACACTGCTTCTGAAAGGGAAAAGATGCTTGATGAGAAAAGATTTGTTGGGTTTTACCGTTCTTGTCGAGTCTTCTTATCGTTCCCATCTCTGTGGAATTGCTTCATCAGAATTAGCATTATAGCATAACACAGTAATTCAACTGAGTACGGTAATATATAAATGGAGAACAAATGAAGTGCATTATAGGCTGAAAAACTGAGAAAGCATCAAGTTTCACAAAAATATTTCGCATAATTTTTGCTATGCGAAAGTTTCATATCTTTCCAGGAACTGTCCAACTGAGTATTGTAATGGACACATAAAACTTCGATTTCGAAGTTTAATCGAGCCTTTGTAACTCTGAAATATCACTTCCGTATCATTTCGCATTTTGGAAAAGTTGCCATATTTATTGCTAGCATTGAAGCATGTCGGATACAGTGAGAAAGATTTAATCAAGTTTGATAATATTGCAGCAGCTTTGACATTTCATGGTCCCAGACATCGAATTTTGGTAGCCCGATAGGTTTCGCTAAATTTTATTGTTGAGGCATGATAAAATAATCAGGAAGAGTCGAGCAACAATGCACATCTTTATCAGCTGAGACCAACCGGAACAACCGACAACAGTTTAACCTATGGATAAAATAAAAAGAATAACGCAAATGTCCAGAAACAAAGTCCTGTGGCACTTACCATGCTCAAAAACTTTTAGCGTATCGCTATTCACTAGTGATATATCACCAACATTACTCATATGATCAAATCCTTTTGCGAAAGTTATGTTGATATCAGTAGTGATCCAATCCATTGGTGTTTGTTTTAGATGATGTTTTTGTGCTACTTCCTGTTGCAAATATTCACGAAACCTCATCACTGTCCTGAAACAATCCTGAAATAATTTGAAATCGCAAAGAATTAATCATCTCAAAAAATACTCGCAAAACAGTTAATTTAGTACCGTTATTACTTATGTTCCGGACAAATTTTGTGGAAAAAATTTTGAAACAGAGAGAATATAAAAGACAAACCAAACAGAAACACACTGTGGTTTACCATCTGGTAAGACATATACATGAAAGACGAAAAACTGAGGTAGAGCGCAAGCGATAGCCAGTATCCATGCTAGCGTTATCATTTGATTCGTTGCAAAATGTGATTTCTGGAAACAATTTTCATCAATTCCTGAATATCTTGAAAGTATCACAGTAGGATTTATGTAGCAAATAGAAAAGATGTATATTTTTCTAAAAAGAAACAAAGGCAGACTTGATGGATTTGACGTAAATGCGTTGTGATATACAAACGATCTGCAGCAATAAGCACTTGCATATTAGCTGTTAGATGAAGTGAAAATGTATTGATGAATTTTGTCGCACGACATAGAAAATCACCGCCATACCACTGAAAATATCAGTGATTCAGATAATTTAGGAAATGAATGGCTCGCTGAGGTGATGCAAACAGATTGAATGTATTCGAGAATGTGACAGTTACAAGGAAGTGCAGAAAGTTCTTCAGCTTTCTTATTACACACTGACTCTCTCCTAATGTTTTTATATTTTTTTTGGCCAAAATAAGTCAAAAAAACATTTTTTTTGTTCTTCCGAATTTTTATTGTCAATAAAACTGAAGGATCTGCCGGAAGAGTGTTTGCTTAACTTATAAATACAACATTTCAAATGTTCCTCCTCCCATTCTAAAACTTTGAATATTATGAAGTGCAAAATAGAACCCAATTGTGTCTCAAACTATGCTATTCTTTGTTAGGCCTAATCAATTATGTTTTTTGTTGGTTTTGAGGATGAAAAGAAAAAGAGCGCAACTTACATTATAAGTAGTAATCCAAATGATTTGTGTTGGAGCATAGACATAAAGCACAATGAGATCTGCTACTGTCAGGCTTATTTTAAATCTTACCAATCTTGCTGCCAAAACAATATGTCTTCTGCAGTTGGAATTAAACCTGAAATCACACTTTTTTGAAATTTTCATTTAAGGACCAAACACCAGGTATTCTCCGAATTAATTAACCGAGTTTGTTTTCAAACATTTCATTCCAAGCTTTTTTACCAAAAATCGAACTTAATATCATTGCTTTTTAGAAAGTAATTCTCATTCCCAAATTTTGCAGAGTTAAAATACTTCAACTATTAGTCTTTTCTAAGAACTCCACACTATAAGTGTGGCTTGAAAATACTTTGTGATTTTAATGATTAGTTAATTTGGTACTATATTTGTCCTAATTAAAGCTTAATTATGTCATACAAATTTCAGCATGGGGACAAAAAATACAACAACAATGAGAAGTATATATGTATGAAAAAGTTCGGAATTATGCGAATTTTTTGCGAAATGATTTTCAAATTTTTCCGAAAAATTGAGCAACCGCGCAATCCTATCTGTTTGTCAACAACAGGAACCAGTAATAAATAATTTCAAAACAGTAAGAAAGAGAAAAGATTGTGGCCGGAATGAATTCATAATTTCGAACTTCTCCCTGTAAGCATCCTCTTTAATAGAATTAAATTAAATATTTGACCTGAACCTATTAGAACGGCGTCAAAAAGGTGAGTGGACAGTCTCAAAGCAAATATTTTCAAAAAGCTTCAGTCATATTTAGAAAGCGATGTAGCCGGTAAACATTTGATTAAGCTTAGTTTCGAATTATGCCTAGAAAATGCGATTTATAATATGGGCCATCTAATCGTCCTTGTGATTTGACTACTTCAAATTGAAAAAATAAAATTTTCGCTGCTAATTCCAAGAACAAAGATAGCTAATAATGATTCACTAGCTGTGTTGAGAGTATTTTCGTGTGTTCTTGCTAATCATACAAGAAGTGCTAATTTTTGTTTATGAAATCAATCAGATTAATATCTCATCTACTAATTGTGGGCGGTGTAGTACTACAGTACAATCATCTGATTTGATTTTGATAACAAAATATACCTGCGTGATGTGTAACAGCATGCGACAATGCCCAATAACATAGCAAGAGCATAGATGGTGCTTTCGATAATGTAGCTTATTTGAGCAGCAGTAAATTGGTCATTTTCGGAGATGCTTTTATCAGCCATTGCTTCATTTAACAAGACAACTGACCATTACTCTAAAAATACTTTTCCAAATGTAATTTAAGAAGGAACCGAAAAGTTAATTATCGATAAAAAAATGTTCCATCAAAAATATGCTTTTATCACGAACTGATAAGAATGAAAGCAAAAGTATTAATCTAAAAGAAATATCCGGATAAATGGAAAAGATGATGGGATATGTGAAATCATCCGTTTAAAAGATATTAAGAAAAGGATGAAAATTAAACTGTCCCATTTCTTATTTTCCTCAATTGCATTAATTTTTGCTTAATGCGCACTTTTTTTCAGTTTTCAAGTCTAAATTTCGGACATTTCAATCGGATTATTTAATATTCCTTTATTTAAATGTCCAATAAATAGCTCTTTTCCTTAACTTTTGAATTAGGGGAAAGAAAAAAATAGGGCTATTTATTAGATGTTAAAATAAGCTAAATTCAGTCTATAACTGCAAATGGCAAAACATTACTGCCTAAATAATTTGAATAAAAAGCAAAGATTTAATCTTAAAAGTTTGGATCTCAAGAAAAATAATAAATTAAATTTCCCAATAAAATCAATTATAAAGGTTTAAGAAAATAAAAGGAATTTTCAAAGCTGATGAGTACTTCATTTATGATAGTCAGTATCGTAATTTGTCATAGAAGTTATTAGGAAATTAAGCAAATCCTTATCTTTGTACTAGCCTTTCTGAATTCATTTTTAGATCGCCCAAATTTTACTTTGGATAAATATAAAAGTCAAATAGAACTACAAGAATAGAAATCAGAACTGAGAAAATAAACTGGAAAAATAGGTTTGATTATCTGCAGTAATTTTATTAGAAAGAAGCATATAAAACAACAAGATTATAATTAAATCATAGCCGTCATAAAATTTTTGCATCCTTCCACTGTATTACAAATTAATTTTCCGTAGTTTAGCAACTTGCTACCTCGATCAATGCAATACGCCTCCCAGTCGTGCTGCGATATTGCGATGTCACAGGGGAAGGCATTGGAATGATTTCAAAAAACCTTTAATCTCAGCCGTCAATCAATCCTGTATGCTTTTTAGTCTTCTCAACTAAAAACTAAAGCATGGTAATAACATAGGCAGATGTGATTGTACCCGAGGTTCCTTAATATCTGCGATTATCCTGAAATGCTTGGGTGCAGGTTTAAGCCAAGATCCGATCATGAAAAAGTTTTTCACTTTATATTCTGATATCGAACAATCGACCACATTTTCTTGTTATTATATTATCACGCCATTTCACGTAACTGTTTGGGGAAGTTCCAATAAGATCAGTGATGGAAATGCTCTACATCGTGTAGTATTTTGAGTTCCAAAAAAAAGCTTCGTTTTCATATCAGTTCAAAATGACAAAGGTAAATGTGACAGTGATAAGTAACAACGAAAAAACGTCACACGTCACATTCAATAAAATCACATTATATCCCTCTTAAAGTTAAGTTAATTCGACATCAAAGAGATAAAATATTTGAAGCCAAGTTTCAACTGATATCGAAATAAGAGATGATAGAATAGAAATATTTAAAGAAAATAACAATTCCAGAAGATGAACAAAAACTTCAGCGAATACTTAATTCTTTCATTAACTAACTGAAACATTAACTGGAATTTCACTAACTTAGATTTATTTTATCTTTTTGATGTTGAAATTAATCTGACTTCTTAGATGGACATTAGCATAAAATAATAGAGCTAACAACACGATGTAATAAGCATGAAGTGAACGAAATTTAAATACATTGAAAAGTGAAGCATTTTCAATGATAAATATGTGAGAGTAAATGAGACATGCTGTAAACAAAACGAAGGACAGAAACTGAGTTAATGGTTGACAATATTTAGGAATGCCCAATTGCGCAACAACAACTTGCTTCCTTGTCGCCTGCCCTTCCAAGCATTCACCCCTTTTCATTTGTCTCATCGTTATGCCTCTTCAGTGCTTATTTTTATCCACGTTTTTAATAAATCCCCACTAATTTTCTGTACTTATTTTTAGGCTCAACAAATTATTACTTATATTCCATTGAAAAGGTCACTGGAAATTTTGTCATTCAGTATAAATGCAACTACACAATTTGTCTCATTTTCTGATTATTTATTTCAGCTTCGTTTTTACGTGTCACTATTGTATATGACAGTTAACTTTAATTTCAGTGATTATTCGATGATTTACTATCAAACTTTTAATTATAGTCCTTTTGGCTGCTGTATATCACTTTCATCTGATAATTTGATAATAAATTTCATCCCGATATCGTTGCCAGCTATTTCCTTGAAAACAACAACAGACTTCACTTTATTATTGATTACTTCAGCATTCATTACGATTTAAAAAATAACTAAAATTCTAAAGACAATGATCAACGCAATGTTCAGAGTCGCCTTATGTAGACTTTACGTTAAGTTGTGAATTTCCCGTATGATACTTCCTAGATTCATAAGGAGGCTCGAGAAAGAAAACACCTTGCATGCTTCGAAGTGTCAAAACGATTAGACAACAATATGATATCATTAGCCAAGGGATGAATAGCACTTAATCACAAGTTAAATTTAAATGTAGAAGCCATCAAAAATGGGAAATTTCAAATAACGCAGACAGGATAATTTTTTCCTTCATTACGCTAATAAATAAATAATCAAGATCAATGATCGGACCGAATTATCTTAACTTAGAGTTGTCCTTCAACTTTTGACCATAATTTCGAACTAGGATCAAAGTTTGAGAAGTTGGAAGCGTAAATATCTTAATTTAAGGGTTTCTGTTAAATAGTGAAAGCCAAAACATTTTGTTTACTCTCATTTGATACATGCTTGGATGAAAAGAAATTTACTAAATCCTTCTCAATAAATAATTACAAACATAAGCAAGTGATTAATTCTGATACCATTGATATCACTCAGAAAACCTTATCAGAAAAAGGTATCAAAAAGATCAAATATCTGGACAATCTAGCTGTAAGCCAGATTGTTCGGAAATGTTCAAATTTAAGTGTCTAAAAGTACTGGAAATAAGATATTTATCAGTAAAATATAAATGAATTTTTTAAAACTGTTCGGATTTCAAAAAGTACCGATTTGAGATTTTAATTCAATATTTGACGTCAACTTCAGACTTTTTTTGTATGCTAAATCTATGCATTTTCAAGTTTCCACTATTTCCCAAGCAAAATAACAGAAATCGATCATCGCCAAATTCATTTCCTTCGACGTGGAGGAACAAATCATTGATTGTCAATAGAAATATCAACCAGCAGATGTTTGCGCAAAGCTTAAGATTAAATTTTGGGATCAGATAGGATTTCCTTACAATCTTATGACAAGGTTTTTATCTTTGGAGTGAACTGATGCCTTATGCTGATTCAGTTACAACTAAAAACACAAGTGGTAATTTGTTTTCATCACAAATGATAATTTATTATCATTTGTGTTCTCTGCTGATCGCTTCTACTACCAATCGAAGACATTTCCTTATATTGGCAACATACTCTTCATTGAGACGCATCAATCTTTGATGTTTGTTAAGTCTTCAATTATTTCGGTTATTTTCTCTAGATTTTTTATAATAATACAGTCTTTGAACTATAAATTTCATTCATCAATTGCATTTTAGTTTTATGATGACCTTTTTTAGAATGGTAGCGAAAATCAAAAGTGACAAAAGATCATTGTCCTTTCTCTGCTATGCTTGACAAAAGAATTGGCCATTTCGTAATTCACGCCATTTTTCATTCTTACCAGTGTTTTTTATTGCTGAAGTATGAAAAATATTTTCTCGATAACTAGGAAGAATGAGTAATATTTTTGTCGTGCAAAAAATGAAATCCAAAATTCTGTCCATTGTACGATATTTTGACAGTAATTGTTATTGCTTTATTGCTGCTATTATTTAAATTTCTTGCCTCATTTGTAATTTTGTTAAAGCAAAGTGCTAATTAATATTTCCTTTTATGTATAGATATATTATCATTTGCAATCCTCATATTTTACTTGCAAATGGTATTAGCATATCGTCTATCGTTTATTATTTCCTATCTTTCATTCCTCGTCTCATACTTGCTTTTGAAATTGCCACTTTTTCTCCCAAATAATTTATTCTTTCCATGAAATTATCCTAATTATCTTATCAGCTTTCCTTACCACTTTCGTTGGTTCCGCCTTAAAGTCTAATAAAACAAAATTAATTTTTAGCATACAAGCTATACCAACTTGACATATTGATATCAAAGAACTGATAAGAAGCAACAGAGTGCTTTAGTTTTGGAATGAATAATGGAGCGAAAACTAACGAAATCTTAATTATAAGCTATGTACACATGAGCCAAGTTATAAGGAAACAAATTGTTTTCCTAGCGGAGAACTAACCATATACATCTCTTTGCCTCTTCCTATATCGTTTCAGGGAAAAAGTATGGGCAACAGAAGTCGCAAGTAATTAAAAGGAACTGAATTCCGAACCTTTTATTATCGCCTAAAATAACTAAATGATAGGAGTATCGCTTATGAGGGATGAAAACTTGAGTAGATGATACTGCCGATGAGCTTTAATACAAAGATTGAAATTTTCAAATGAGTCATTCTGAACACGGAGCTTATAAAAGGAGCATACAGTGAAAGGAATATATAGAATGAAATTAAACTTTACTTAAGCGGAAATTATTTAATAATCACCGGGAAAAGAGATGATGTTAGTTAAACTGCATTTGCATAAAAGGAATATGGACGTCATAGAGAGATTAATACTAGAACTGAACAACTTATCGTAGTCTTACTGACTTAATCATGTATTTTTTTTTTTTACTTGAGTACCGCTTCATACATCATTATAAGCAAAGAAAAAACTGTTATGCTGTCATAACCTTCACACAAAACACAGATATACAGGTACATGAACACGGACATATGGCTGAATTTGCAGGAATTCTGTCCTCAATGCTCACACGTAGTCATATGTCATGTCGTTCCTTACACCACGTAAATCCTTTATCATCGCTAAAACGAATCAGAAATCACGTATATTTCATGCAACATCTTGCCTATCACAGTGTTGATCGCAATGCTTACTAAATGGTCTTCCCTACATCAGTTGCGCTTTACAGCTGTCGTCCTCAGCAATCAGTTATACTTTATGAGAACTTAGTATCAAATACTTACTGAAATGCCTTCTTGAATTACAATTTGTTTTTTTCTTTTTTTAATTGAAAAACACTTTCCTTCCCTATGTGAAAAAAAAAAGAAAAAAAAACTACCTTGAATAATGCTGCATTATTCAAATTTACAATCCACTAAACTTTTATTTTGTGTGAGTAAAAGAAAGAAGGCAAGAATAGGTATTGGTCGAATTTATTTAATTTAGGCAAGCAAGTATAGACATATTTCAAATCAAATTCATTTAACAGAAACTCCTCTCTGATAGCTCTTAAATTTATAAAAGAACAAATCTTAAATAATGTGATTGAGTTTCGCTCTTACTGCCAAAAACAGGATGAATTAAACTTTCATATCGAACATGTTTATTTTTAGGATTGAAAAAGAAACACGCACACACACACACACACACATATTGATTTCTAGTGCAGCAACTTGTTTGATACATTGAAAAAAATTAATTAAAAATCGAACGTGTAAGTTTTCGATATTACAACATTTTGATTCTGTGATCTGTGACATCATTACAGTATCTTCTATGGTCCCAGATCGACACAACTTCTGAATTTTAAATTATAATCTTAGAATAATGACTGCCAATATCCTTACGGGTGACAATTTCACCGATGAATTGGTTGTCCAGAATATCCTTATGGGTGACAATTTCACTGATGAATTGGTTGTCCAGAAAAACAACAATGTACCCAGTCAAGTATAAACTTGAAAATGAAATAAATCCAAAGGGAGGTAAAAAGAGAAAGACCAAATTATTTACATCTGACTGAATTGTTTGTAAGGCTAACCAATGGAAAGAGTACTGTTGGAAACAAAAAAAACAGAATAATAAATGAAATATAAGATGGAATCTGAATTGCAGAGGTCTAAAAACCTTTCCAAAAACATTTTTTTTTACAACTAAACAAATTCTCATTTATATTGTTTATTTCTGAGTACAGAATGAAATCTGCTCTATAATTATCAATTATAAAAGATTATAACAAAATTGTTGAACTGAAATGAAAGTGTTAATGTTGATTAGCATGTGATATTAAATGGTATTAAATGGCAAGCGAAAGGATCTTTGTTTCATGGATAAGGGCAAGATAAAATGAAACTGATATCGACTTCATTCCAGAAGTTGTCAAGGATGACATTTTGAGTCACGAAAATCAATAAATTTACAAATACAAACATTTGCGAGCATAACTTAAAACAGCTTATTAAGTCAGTTTGGAGAATATTCAAATTTTAAGAGAAAAGTGGAAGCTAAACCAATGATTTTCTCTATTGAAGTATATCCCATAGATCCATGATAAATTAGCTTTCTCAAGTTCTCCAAACCATTATCATTTGATTATTTGTACATTTTGGATACTTTACTTCCACTCGATTATATATTTTCTGCAAGGAAGACAGAAATTCGGGTCTTGATGACTAGCTATAGAAATACAAATTTTATCGCAATAGCCAGAGAGCTGTGAGATTCTTTGAGAGGTTCTGTGCATCATTTTATACTTATGAGACTTTTTTTTAAAGGCCAGTTTTTTAAAAACCCACACTAATGGACATTTGCGACTATATCATACCTATATTTGACTTGAAATTTGAAACATGAATACTCAAAAAATTTCTAACACCTCTCTTCTATTTCCCCAGCTTGACGATTTTTTCCTACTCGAAAATGTAACTGACATTATGCAACGAATTTACTTGGTCATAAATCATATTAAAACAGCATTTTGCGGCCAAAAAAGGTGAAAAAAAAGGTGATAACAAGAAAAGGAATGAAGTAAAATAATTTACTTGTGAAATGGAAAAAACATTAATTATAGAGAAGTAATATGTTACCACGGTAACTTTCACGACACTTTTGGCAATCGACTGACAACTAAAACTTCCACTTTGCCTTGTCCATCACACAATCTCAAATCTTTTGACGTCAAATTCTGTTTTCATGTCATCAGTATTTCGGCTTCTTTTGACTTATACTGTTTTCTTAAGTAATAAATGGCAAAACGATCCACATTATAAATGCGAAGCAAAGGAAAGCAAACAAAACGAAAGTAGAAAAATAGCACGATCTTGAATAAGTCGTAAGAATGCTATCCTAATCAATACTAATTAATATTCATGTCTACCGAAAAGTGTGTTCAAAGTACGTCCCGACCGTTCAGTTTCCTTTTAAATTTCTAATTTATCAAAATTTCAGTAATGGATTATTATTGAAGTCTGTTATGAATAACATTTCTAGAAATTCTAACAGATCCAATAATAAGAAGATAATTAGTTTCAAAGAGCTTACAGAGCACTCTTTCTTGCTCATTCACACTTACAAATTAACTCTTGAAATCCATTTAATTGGTGACATTCCAAGTATTTTCTCATGGTATAATTATCAGAAAGTAACCTCTTCACTCAATAGTACGTTTATTCGATAATTTATTGAATTTTTTAAAAGAAGAAAAATATTTCACATTTCTATTTCATATATTCTGTTTTTCCTAAAACTCTCACAGTGAAATATGAGAAAAGAGAATGGAATATTTGTTGAAGATATCGAGAGTTTGAAGTTTTGAAAGATTCAAGAATTAAGTTCCAAGCGGGGGCACTTCTCGTTGTGCGAATGAAAGTGTGAATGAATGGATTAACAATAAAAATATCGGATGTTTATGTAGGAAGAAACAGGTGATTGAGCAAAAGTGAAGATAAAACAATGAGAGTATTGCTTGACCATTTAATAAACTCATTTAAAACTGTTAGCGAAACCGAAAGTAGGAGCTCAATTCGGAATGAGACTTTTTCTCAGCTGTTTTTGGCGCTTTCGACACGAAATGGTGACAACTTCATTTTTTCGCAATACAATCAAAAGTAGTTTCTTAAACGGAAAAGAAGCAAAAAATATCTTAAAGAAATCTCTTTTAAAATTTATCCTCAGATGACAAGAGTCGTTTAACGTAATCAAATTTTCTTTTTTAAAAATTTAAAGAACCAAAAATCCGAGCAGTAATCAAGGAGACGAAATTTCTGGCTTGATCTAAGAGACTAGTCGTTCAGTCTGATTAAATAGAAAACCTGAATGGTGGGGAATTTTCAAAGAGGAGCTTTTTTTTATTGGAAGTATAAAAGTTCCATACTTCTTCAAAGTTTTGTATTCCAAAAAAAAGGCGTGTGGTTACAATGTAAAACCAGTAAACTACGGTCGATTTGAAAATATTTGTTAATCCTTGTTGTCACCAAATCGCACAAGTTTTCCAACGAAGGAACTGAAAATAATTCGACTGCTTTATTCAACCTAAGCCTTTTCTAGCCAACTAAATCTGTCACGTTCGAAAAAATGATGATTTTTCCTTATTAAGAGATATCCTTTAGAGTGGAAATGAAACGCGACGTCCCTTAATCTTTTTCTATGGTAATAAATGAAGCAGGAAGAATAATACTAACAAAATTAGAGGAAAAAAAAAAACTGCCTTAGCCTTGATAATATCATTAAGTGCAATGAAGTTAAACAGGGGAACTGCTTTGGAAAAACTTTTAGCATTTCATAACGGTGTATAAGTCCTATTACTCTAGTGCATAAACTTCTTGCCTAGAATATATATATAAATATTTCACCATCATCATCAGCTCTCTCTCAAATAGTAATCCTGAAAATAAATTAAAAACCACCCAGTGAATCTTTTCAATTAAACTCCCTCACCTAATTTACTAATCCATTTACCGGACTCGGGAAAAGTTTTT
Organism: Loa loa; assembly: GCF_000183805.2. NCBI lineage: Eukaryota > Metazoa > Nematoda > Chromadorea > Rhabditida > Onchocercidae > Loa > Loa loa. The sequence continues at coordinate 62,776 of NW_018108186.1, read as the reverse complement.
AGATAACCGATTACTACAATCGGGTTTTCCTGATGAAGAATATTGGAAATTAGTATTAGACATAAACCAATTATTTACATTGATTTCTGTCTTTTGTTGGCGATTTCCTTTTTATGCTTTATCATTTAATTGAACAATATACTAAAAAGATTGAAACTTTGAAGAAAATATCTTTGGTATGTTAGTCATTTTATAAGAAGAAATTAATTTGATTTTTTCAGCGAAAAATCATTCTCAAATTTTAAAGGTGAAAATGCAGTGGGAAAAAGATTTTCATTTCCGAAGTGGAAAAAAAATACCTTGCATTTTCGAAGTGAAAATTAACAGAAAATTCTTTACTTTAAAAGATAGCAGAGAAATAGTAAAACAATTAAAAATTAGCATATTAACCGAAAGTACGACCGTAACAATACCTTGAGGAGGTAAATTATAGGCTATCCGTTATGTATTCGAAATTCCATTCCATTTCTAATTCCCTATTCCTAAAATATAAATGATTATAGCAATCTACTGGTTTCAGATCTATTGCTTTTGCGAAATCTGATGAGCCAGAAATTTCAATCATATCGGCCGCCTCGTGGATAACGTTTCGTTAGCTGCAGTTCTTCGAAGCGTTGTTCTCGAGTATCTTGCAAGGGTATCGGCATCTGTCCAACACAATCGTGAGTCTCACGACGACAATCCGGACGTTCACGATGTCGCACCAATCGAATTAAGTCAGGATCAAGACGTGGCGATAGTAAGCGATATCCAGGAATCTAGAACCAGCAGTTCATAATTGAAAGTATTCGACTGAGAATATTCCATGATGTAATTCATCCCATTTTAACATGTGAACAGTTATATGCTTCGTTAAAAATTGAATGAATTTCCATAAGGAATAAACCTTACTTATAATACTTTGATAGCAGCAGATACTACTTCTGCTACTTTGATTTTATACATCTTAAAATCTAAACTTCTTTCAGGAATTACATGGTAAGCATTCACCCTTTGTTCGATATCGTCAATAAATGGTCTCATAGCTCGTGCTTCAATCCAGTCCTTATATTCCATATGAAAGCCTTCTGGGTCGCCTACATAATCGTGCAAGAACTTCTGCACTACTCGATGTATAAATATGTACTGCATTGGCGTTTCGATACAAAATGGTCGTTGTGAGCGCAGTAACTGTACTGCCTTCTGCACGCAGTGCTGCAACGATAAAGTTCCTGACATCTTAATTTCATCAATATCAGGACCAATGTTATACAATCAACTTCTAAGCGCCATTAAATTCGAAACAAATTATTAAACAGATGAACTACCGATAGTTGGCTAACCTTATATGGCGGTCCTTTGAGCAAACAGGCGATACAGATTTCAGCAGCAACCAGTGCAGCAGATCGACTTATCCCCAAATGACAATGTATGATTGTTGGATAAGAACAATTCCGAGCAAGTCTTAACAATTGTAAAGGTAACGCAACGTTGTCTGAATTATTCATATCACCTTGCCAGTGCTCAACACGTAACTGTAAAAATTGATCTGAATGGACAAGAGTTCAAACGTACAACAAAACTTGAAGGTGAAAGGTCAAGTTGAAGTAACCAAAGCAAGTTTCATTTGTGCTAAATTTTATATAATACATTTCCATGCAAAATCTTCAGGGATTTTAAGATTAACAATATATTAGTAATATATCAGCAGGAAATAGACTAAACGTATACTTCATCGCCTTCAGGTCCAATCACAATCAAATATGTGACACGAAACAATGGCAAACGAAATTCGTCCACGGCTGAATTGACAATTGTCAATCCATAATAGGTTATCTGATCTCCAGTTCTTCTATAAAAAGAAGAAAACAGCGCATGCTTAATTGATAATAAAAAGGTGTAGTTTATTTAATCTAAAACAATCTAATAAGTATAATCTCATATAAGTTTTTCATATAAGACTAGTTGAACACATGCATTAATTCTTGTTGGATAAATTCATTTCAAGATGAAATAATAAGTAAAAAATTTAGGCCTTGGAAAGATAACCATTAGCAGGTATGCAATTATCCGTACATTTCTTAAATAAAGTTCTCTTAAAAAGTACAAAAATACTGTATAGAAAATGCTAGCCTTGGCCAATACTGAGCACATCTCTTATCTTCTTTTCGACTTATAAGCATAAAGATATAAGGTGATCTCTCTTGCCAAACCATACGCCAGAAATCACCAATTGTATTTGCCATGGGCGCCTAAAGAAGGAAACTCTTTTCCTGTCAGTGTATTATTGGAGGAATGAATCTCACTTGCAGATTCAGATAGATAAAAGATAAATTCATACCTGTGTAATGATAAATTTATTAAAAAGCGGTCCGCCTTGAATATAATTCGCATGAATGAAATCATTGTTTGCAGCATTCGGATAAGTCAGTACGACACGAGTTGAGTCACGACATTTAATTCCTATTGTGACATTTCAGATCAAAAGTATTGTTCCCAAGTAAAAAATAAAAACAGGAAAGATTCAATTAAAGAGTTTGTTCAAAAATTTTCTTCTTGTCTAAAAATTTCATACTGTTGTGCTTTCCATGACTTTTAATGAAATTAGTTACTTATATTGCGACACAAATCGAGATGTTCGTCAAATGCATGATGGGTGAAAACAATATGATTCACTTGATTATCTAGAATTTCAAACCGGCGTTCCATGCCACCAATCATAGTTCGAATATAAACCTGTTTCCGACTTCCAATCAGTGCTTCCCACATCACGATATTATTGTAAACTAAATAACTGTCTCCCTTACCATTCCTTGGCATCTCTTAATGGTTGTTTATTCAATCAACGAATATTAAAAGTAGTGCATAAGTATTAAATGAGAAGTAGCACTTAAACTATATTTCCCTTGCCAGATAGACTAGTTAGCACTTCTAAGTTCAGCAAAACAGTATCTTACATTTATAAATTCCTTCTGCAAGATTTTTTTTTCTAGAAAGTAAACATGAAAATATACATCGATCATGAAGTCGAACTCGATCCAAATCATTCTGCACATTTCGATTGAATTCATTCATGCGTCTTATGATTCCATTTCCATCCCAATCCTTCTTAAAAAATTCTTCTAAATTACTATTTCTGTAGTTTAGTTCATCATTCTCTAACCATTTGCTCACTTCCTGCAAATACTATCGCAGTAATAATCTTAACTTGAAAGAAGTACTTCATAAAAATAAAGATTCCGTACTGAATATTTCAATACAAAATGCAATTCAGATTACCGGAATTCGTGTAAGCCGGTGATAGAGGATGAAAGAACGCGCATCTTCGAGATCCACTTTTTCGTTTCTCGTAAAGAAATCGCTACTGATACCAATCTAAAACAAATCTTTACTATCACATTCCAATTAATTAGCCAGACATATATAACGAGCTTACCGAACAAATAGCCCTTCACATGTCATTTTTTCAAAATTATACAATGCACCATAATATCATCAATGAATATGAGGCCATACTTTGAGGAAAATGGACAATCGTTTGAGAAAGGATTGCTATTCATAAAATATAATAAAATTCAACCGAAATACACTGCCAGAAACAGCTGTATCCTGCAATACATAGATAATGCATGCACTTCCACAAGTACTGCATGTGTTTGCAGTTTGCTCATGCTCGCCCCCTTGCAGGTGTTAGCTATCAAAAATGGCACTTATAAATGATGAGAAGGCTTATCAGCAATCGGATTTTCATATTTTCGTAACAAGTTGTCAATAAACCGGTTGATAATTATTATTGGTGGTAATTATTGAGATCATGAATTTTACAGTTAAATTTAACGAAAGCCGTATCTTATTGCAGAGTCCCTGAAGAGGAAGAACCCAAGCAGGACGATTTTCTGGTTTCATTTTGCCTCTGCTGTTGAATTCCTTCTTATAATCGGATTTCCATGCATTATCATAACGGACATCATACAACATCATCTCTGCGAGTACTGTATTCCTGGCACTTTTTTTAATCATATCATTCACTGAGTTCTTGTCTGCAAGGCTAATTATGCATTGCTCTAGAACATCTCTCTTCAACAATTAACACTTAGACCAAGACCATACCAAATAAGTTCAGTTCCTTCAAGTCTGAATTATAATCCTGAAATAATGCATGAACGAATGTTGACGCACTCAGAATTTTGCAACAGAGACTGAAATTTTAAAAAAGGGCTACATGCGCGCTACACTGGAGGAATTAGCGTGCTGTAACCATTATCGAAACTGATAACCCCTTGAAAGTCCTCTGTGATCAAGATCGGAAATTGCAATTATTTCCCCTGAATTGGAAATTCCTAGTAGGTGTGAGTCATCAGCTTATGTTGATCACTTAATTTTTGCAAGGTAAATTGCTAGTTACTGTATGTAACCGATCAAAGTGGCTTAACTAAAATTGGCCATATTAAACTAGAAGAAATAATAGAAATAAAATGATTAATGTCCTGCATAGTGAAGTATCACATGAAGTTTACAATTGAAAGAAATAAGGAGCACAACTCACTTTGGGTTCGATAAGCCGACAATTTTCATCACCCAAACGTTGTTCTAATAACTTTTTCTGTACCATACAGGTGTAAGTTCCCGGTTCTTTGATATGCTTGCCATCAATGACATTCTGGTAAATGTTTAAGCTGTTAAACGGAGCGAGAACCAAATGTGTCTCTGTTCTGGACATTTTCCTATTAAATTTGCTAGGAATTACCTTTTTTTCACCCTTTTGATGATAGCCATAACCCGGCATATTACGATGTACAATCTTGTGCAGATGAGTTTTCAGAATTTCAGGATTATTCTCAACTTCCTTTTTCACTACTTCATATTTCATCTGAGCACTCTGTAGAAGCAGGAATTAAAATATTCATTTCGATCACCATATGATGTTGAACAATATATTTTGAAGATGGCATGTTACATTCTATTCTAGTAGTCATAATTTATTTGAGAGTATTGGAAAGTTAATTCGGATCTCAGAGATAAGTTTACTCTTCAGGAATGGAGCCAAAGAAATGTTTTATTACGCGTCAAACATTCATTGGCTTAATACTAATTTAGATTCAGGAATTGTTTTATTTTACCTTATAATTTGCAATTTTCAACCTTTCTGCCAATGTTAAAGTGCTACTATTCGTTGAAAAATCAACTGGAGAATGATATACTTCAGCTACAGCCTCAAAAACAGGTAAAAGGATAATTGCAATCAAACAGTACTAATGATCCAGGAAGCAGACATAATCACTTTTGCTGTTTTCATCAAAAGTCCAAAAGTTAGGATATTTCCAAGGTTGAACTATTACACGAATTATGTGAATTGTTAGTATTATTTTGCTTATTGCTAGGAGAATTATGAATTTTGTTCAGCCAAAAGTGTTACATTTCCAATTAATTATATTATCTTCTATCGATTTGAAGATTCCTTTCTAACCATTTCCCGTTATAACTAACCTGTATCCATTCTTCACCACCTGCATCTCGCGCAATTTCAACTGATCTGAAATTGAATCGAATTATATAACTGTTATTCCTCTGCAGAAACATAAAGTCTTTGGTGGACTGTCATACAGTGTCATAATTCCATAAAAAAAAAAAAGCATTTTTTGGATATTGTAACAATTTGTTGCAAGGATAACTGTAATCATTATTGTAAAATCAGCTCAAAGTACTTTTTAAAGCCAAATTTTTAAGATCATCGATTTAGGAACATAGAAAACAGTTTCCTTTTTGGCTGCTGTGTGGTTGCCAATAAACATAATGCAAAAGTTATAAGTACTATAAAATATCGCACTAATGTCATTGCATGATTAATTAATGAGTTCATCTGTCCTCACTACATTAATTCAAGCTATTACTTACTTGTCTGATTTTGATGGATAGAATTTTGCATAAATGATTTTTTGATAACAAAGATTGTTTACTTCCCTGAATGCTCCTTCTCAAAACATAACAGTAATCTATTGAAGCAGTCAAACAGATACAACTAAACCGATAATTCACTAGTAGATAAATTACGAAATAGTCTTATTAGTCTGATGCAGCAATCGAATAATCCATTAGACCTTACTCGCTCTTATTCTTCTTGGTCATTTTGTTTTGTTTTTTCACCAAATGATTGAATTTCTTCAAAGAAATATTATTGTTTATTACACTTCTGTAAAGTTTTTGAACTTTAATCTTAAGGAACTAAAAACTTTCAAAAATATAACTTCGAGTAACTAAATTCGAACTATTTATTAAATTTTGGATTCTTATGATCCATTTTAATTTCGAACATCTGCTCCAACTCTTTCTGATTAGTACCCTGCTTACTTCTTGTTCTCATGCAATGAGTAAAACACGTAGAAATTGTAAGTTATTAATGAATCGAAGTGAATCAATAGCAAAATTGATGAAATAAATTTAATAAAATTCGGATAACTACTGATTCAGAATTTAATCTTTTATGCTTAAATTTTTGTAAACAGAAAAACTACCCGAAGCCATTTTGGTGTGAAAGATTGCACGTATCCAAGGCTATCTGAAAATCTTTTGGAAATTTTCTTATTTCTATTGGAAAAATGTAAAATTCATGAACGATTTCCTCAGTGTCATTTTGCTTAGTAATAATTTAAAATTTAAATACTTTAGAAAAATTCTGTCGTTCTTTGAGAGTTTCAATAGCATTAAAGTGTTGAAAATTCATTAGCATTATTTATGATGAACAATTACGCCTAAAAGACTAAAGAGTAAAATTAAAATCAGGTATCAAATGATCATACTGCTTTATATCATTAAGAAAAGTTGAAATAAGCACTAACCTGTCGATAATGAGAAGCACCTACATTATTCAACGAATTTGATTTTGCTTTAACATTTATCATGGGCGATCTCGGCATTAAACTCGGCTTACTGTACTGAAAAAAAATGCATGAATATTGTACTGGTAATCATGTTAAACTGAATAGAAACTTAATTATATAGAGATTAAAATACTGGGAATGGATAAAATAAGCGGTTTCGAAAAAACGAGACAGTACAATTTGGCACTATCTTATTTTTTCGAAACTGCATCACTTGAAATCAATGATATTATTTTTTTAGTGCAGTTTCCTAAAAATTCCAAAATTAGTGAAATTACAACAAAAATAGGTTGTGCATACGAAAAACACACCTTTTCCACCAATATTTTAGATATAAAAATGAATCGGCCAAATTCTCCATTCTAATTATGAATTATAATTTATGAAAATACACCGATGGGAGCAACTAGTTCCGTCAATTCTGTCACATTATATCGGAATTATCACAAATGACAATGCAAATCTAATAATTCATTAGCTATTCAAATGAACTGATTTTTCTCAGATATTGAACTTCAAAAGTGACATCATATCGCCAATTTTTTGAAAACCCTTAAGAAGATGTAGAAACTTACATTAGCTTATTGTTTAAAGTTACACCCTAAAACTTCTTGTCGGCTTTCCCGGTAAATTTTATGAGAAACCAAGAAAGATGTCATTATCACGGAGATATATAACACTAGGATGATCAAGCTTTCTGACAAAAGCATAGTTTTTCACATTTTCCCGAATGTTCTAATGTATATCATTTCATTATAATTATCTACAATCAGTCTTATTTGAATACCTTTCCGAGAACAGCAAAGAATCCAATTTTTCGAAGAAAAAGAACTTCTTCTAATTTTTTTTCTGAAGTTCTAAAATTTTATTTAACAATTTAAGTTTTTTAAATCACTATTTTTTGAACATTTTTCAAGTAACATTAGATAATTGAAATGATGGTGGCTAGCTTGAAAAGGTTTATAGCGTCCCAAATGAGCAAATTTAGCATAAGTTTAAAGAATCTGAAAGGAATTATAAATAATTAGATTATGGGATAGAGTAGGGAAGAAGACAAAGAAGGTGCATGTGTGGATGGTGAAGGATGATGGACATGAATTTACGGTAGTATGGCCAGAGATTTTAAGTTTTGTCTGGCCTTTAATTACAACACGCAATATGAGAAGACATGGATAGTTCAACATAATTATTAAAAAATAAAGTTTCAAAAGTGGTTGTTGATGATTTTAAGAGGCAGAAAAAAATGGGGCAACCCCCTGATGCGTGGTGGACAATTTGTCTTCTTCTACACTTCTTAATGTCTCTTATCATTCCCTCTTCATTCCCTTCCATTAGTCCTTGAACAAAAAAAAAAACCAGAAGTCAACTGTAGATCATGTAACAGGAGAGATATTTAAACTAATGGACCTATTCCATTAGCAATGTCCCCCTTACCATACTCCACTTCATTCCACAATATAGAAAGTTTGCTGTCAATGATACGAACCAGCACATGTAGGCAATGACATTTAATGAAGCTGTTATTGTCGCTGTTGTCCTTCTCAAGTTCACGGACCATTTTCGATTCTTGACTCTTTCTACTAACATTACAGATGTCAGTAACTCTGTAAGGTGCTATTAGGAGGTATGGTTCGGAATAATTCCTGAATTTCAAAATAATTTTCTATTTTTTGGCGCTCTGCGCTTTTTCTTAGTCTCTACAAAGGCAGAAATCAGTGTGTAGACTGAATGTCAACAGTGATTTTTAATTTCGTTTTGGATCGTAATTTTGTCCGGAATAGAAGCTCATGTCCATTAAAAGTTTCATCTGCGAGCATTTATTCTTGCATGATCAGTCTTCTTAGCTGTCTGATAGATACGAAGGAAAGAACTTGGAGGTTAATCATGACTAAAAGTAATAAATGGATGTATCCTCCAGCAATTTTTGAATTTTCCAACAGACGAAGGTGAAGCAAAATAGCCGCTGGTCATATTATCGAGCAATTTAATTGATTTTTTTTTCCATTTAATTGACACAGAGATTTTTAAGATTTCATTTTAAAAAACAAACTTTTTTCGGTGAAATTGTTACTGAATCTTTGATAAAAAGTTTAACAATACTTTTATAAGGAAATGCTTCATTTTTCATGCAAATTTGAAAATTTATTGAATATAATTGCTACAAAAGTCACTAATCTTCCAATAATAAAAGAGCTATTTGTCATAGTTGTTCGAACATAAATGATCTGTCTGCTCATCCATTTCATCCGACTACTGTTTTTAGTCTGCGATATGACCAATCCTTCCTGAACTTTCACCCCTCCAATTGCCGTATTTCTTTTCCTGTTTGTGTTTCCCATTGTATTAATGTTATAAAATCACCAATTTAAACCGATAAGGGAAAATGCTGGAGAAAGTGTAGTACATTCTCTGCTAGAAGTAAAACACAGCCAAGTATCGTCTCTTCCCAAAAAGGTTTATAATATTAGCTTTTCCGCATAGAAATCCTATCAAATTAACCTTTATCCATTAAAGAAGCTTTTACTCTGGCAAGTTAACGTGTTTAGGTTTACCAATGATATAAGAAATAGAAGTAATCAGTGAGGGATACGTTTAGGTATTTCTTCAATTATTTTTATTACCGAACGGTTTTCAATCATACCTGACAGAACATCTTGTTTGCTGCCATATTGACATTTTCACTTCTTTTTAATGTGTTGCAATCATCTGGTAATGTTTCATCTTTTATCAAAGGTTTTTTATTGTTAAGATTACAATTCACCACTACCGCTGAAAATCTTCTTTTCGAAGTTTGTATTTTACACGTGGAAGAAAGAATTTCATCAATAATTATATTCATATAGTGTAGAATGATTTTCTCTTTGCTTAAATAGTTTGACAATTTACAAAAATATTCTCCATTTTCTTAGGTTGGTTGTATGGTACTGTATGCATACTTTGTAAATTGAAGTAGTTCAGAACTCAGTTTTTTTTTTTTT
>NW_018108186.1:42309-52921 GCF_000183805.2 Loa loa | reverse complement strand
AGTTTTTTTTTTTTTTTTTCAATTTCAAGCAGACAAACATCCATGGAGAGATCTTTGCAATGGAAGGCATTTCTTTCCAACGACACTTTCCATTCTCTTTCGAATAGTGGAATAAAAAATTCTTTCTCTGAAAAAGTATTTTTTCTTCGAAAGGTCTGAAGAAGTTTAAGATGAAGAATATTTGACTTCGAAAGTGTGAAAAATTTTTGGCAATTCCTTCAAAGCCAACAAATTGTGGACACTTCATAAAGTTTATTAGCATGTCAAGTAAGTTTAAGACGGTTAAAACAGCGTTCCTTACAATCGATTATTAAATTTCCAGTTTTGTAAGGAATGATTTTGAAATACTTATTTGTTGTTTGTTCCGCCAATCTCCTTTCTCCTTCAAGTTCTAGGAGTCTCTTTTCCTCTGACCTCATAACCCGACCTCAGTTTTGTCCTGAACGGTGCAACTTCACCTGAAGTTAATACTCGGAAATTATAAGCAGCTTCAGTGCGATGCTTTGAGTAGTTTTTTGAATAGTAATTAAGTTTTGAGCAATAATCAAGTCATCGTCATGGAAAATCTTTGAATCGATTAGTTATATTTCAGAATGTCGCAACTTACCAAATTCTGTATTTCTCAAGGTTTTCAAATGAACACATCATTAATTTGATCCATTTCCTTGGCAAACAGATCGGCTATTGTCTTGAAATTAACAACAATTTAAAATTGCTTGAAGTTGAAAATTAAGAGTTCCACGACGAGGCAATATAGATCACAGTTCTTTAGTGAAGGAAATTATTATAATTAACTAGTTGGATTGGTGAATGGCATTTCAGAATATGGTTTGTCAGGTCCAAGAACTAAAACTATCCAATATACTTTGGTACAAAATATCTTAGTGAGTTTTGGGCCCTAGACATTTTTGAACAATGAAATCAAATATACAAGTTATTGCAGAAATGATTGTTTGAAAAATTTAATCCAGCTGAAGGAAATTAAGCGAACAGATAAATGAGCTAACCAATCCAATGATGAATACTTACAAACTGGTTTTTAAAACAATACGATAACGAAGATGATGAAATATAGCATCAGTTCTTGTCCTCCTCTTGAAATCAATCAGCGATAGTATCATTTCATAGGTAAAGTAAAACCTGCAGATATTTTTAGTATCTGTGGTCGTCTGTCAGATGCTACCAATTTTATTGCTGTCACCGCTCTTATTGCCATCACTGCTGCATTTTCCAGTATCATTATCATCGTTGTAAAGAATATGATTGCTCAATTGGTATGCCATGTACTATGAGAAATTCCTTAAATTTGATAATATCTGTGCAATCTTGAGGTAATCAAAATAAGATTAAGAGAAATTGTCTAGTAAAAATTAATAAATGATGTGACTTATATCAACCATTTGCAAATACGAATAAGTTAATTTAAAGTTATTTTTTCCTTTCAAGTAATAAGGACACAAAAGCTAAAAAAAACCTGAAATTATCTTCAAGTGACTGTCCTAATTATGATTAACCTTCCCTAGCGCTAAAGAAATATCAACTAGTCCAAATAATTACCCCAGACTGGATCAAGTTTCCAAACTTATGCTGAAGGACTACATGAAACAACCACGAATTATTAGACTGGAAGTTCTATGACAGAATATTTGTTACGAAAGACGTATTGCTGAAAAATAACTTTTATTGGCTTCAATTAGGACGACAATACCAGTCACGAGTGCAAATCAATACTCACATTTGGACTTTAATTTTTGATTTTTATTTTTTCATTTCTAATGCATAGAAGTATTGAAGAGGTCATTAGGATGGAAATGAAACTTAAAGAAACAATATTTAATACAGCCAAAGTGGCTCGGAGAAAGCCATGCTCAAACGGAATTAAACCTTTCGGTTACTTTGCCAGCTGCACAGTCTATGTTAAGATGAAAAAAACTTAATTGCAAACTTGGAAAAAACTTGATAGAATTAAAAAATTATTTGTACGAAATTTAATTATAAACTTAATCATGTCCATTGTTTTATCAAAATTCTCACTTTTTTCAATAAAAAAAAAGTATCTTATCACGTTGTAACATCAAAAAATTTCCATCCGCCTATTCCTTTGTTCATTATCACTTTATTTAATCAGTCTTCGTGCATTTTGAAATGTAAAACCAGAAGTATTTTTTTGAGGTCATAAAGGGATAAAATTTTTATTATTCAGAGATTCATTTCCAATCATCATCAGCACGCAACATTCCTAGACATGATATTTTTGTCAGAATGTTATCACTGTTTTTTCCTCATATGATGTTTTGTGTTTTTTGCAGCTTAATTTATCTCTGAACTGGGCATTTTCCAGGTGTTTAAAAACGGTTACTTCACATTTTGTTCAAATTTTTATATTCTGGTTAAAATTCAAATCCAACAATTACTAATATTTATGTTTAACAAAATACATTTATGTCCACGATTTTAAATCATTCAACTCTTTCTCAATCAAGTTTATTAATGCTTTTTCCGGAAAGTTACATGCACTCTCATTTGAAAATGGCCTAAAAATGATCCACTTTAATGGCAAATTCAAAATGACTCTGCAAGTGATAATTTATTACTTTCCAAAAATCTCCAGCTTATATAGAATAGGTTCATAAAAAATAATTTGCATTTCGATACTTTTCAGCAATTGACGATTACTTTAGTTATTTAGTGCTTCTGAAGGCTTACAGTCACTTGCACCTAATCCATTGTAATTTGAAAAAAGTTTCCATTTGAAAACACCAAGCAACGTACCAACAAGTTGATAGTTACGTTTACAATAAAAGACTAACGAAGTTAATTTTCATTATAGCCTAAGCATCTCATCCGATGAACTTCTTCAGCAGTTCAACATCACGCCTCATTATTCCACGTTGGAAACGACCAGATACACAGACAGTTCAACAGGGTACGCTGTCAACCACTTGTAAGTATGCGAGCACCGAAGGACGCTTTTCAATCATTGATAAAAGGTTCACCATCCAACATCTCCCCATTTGTTTATTCATCCAATTACGGGAAAGCAATAAATAGCGCAGATCAGCAAAAAAAGAGATAGCTGTAACTTGTGTTAGGTAAAGATGTTCACAACTCAGAGCAATAATTATAAGTAAATTGATTTGATTGAGTAAATTTAATGCTTTCAAAAATTTGAGACAAAAATTTCCTTGTACTTCGCTGGTTGATGATATTCCGTTTAACCCATATTGTTCTTATAACTTGATATCTGCCACTCATTGTCAAGCCTGGGTCATCATCAAACAGTTCATTAAATCGTCTTCCATATTTTAGACGTAAAGAATCGGCAAGTATGGAATCATCGGATTCATCTTCTGACGACGAATTGGATTTCAAGGATAAAAGTAGGCTAAATTGCATTTTATTTGTTTTTATAATTCCATGTTCTATTTCTGCCTTTTTTCGCAATACGACCCCAAGTTTTCAAAGATTAATTTCATCTAGGATCTGTAAAGTGTTCGATAACGAAACTAAAATATAACAATGAAGCAATCAGAATATTAAGTAACTGAGATAGCCCCAGTCTTTTCAGTCCCCATTTGAGTCGAGATATAGTACAGCCTCAGTTTCTAATTACCTTTTTACCGTCATGGTAAATTGCTAGTGGAAAACATCTCTTGGATTTACAAAACTTTATGCCGAACAAGGAGCATAATTTCATATTCTGTGCATATTTCCTGAAATTGAAGTGGTTTGGATCCGATAATAAAGTACGAGTAATCCAAACAGTCTGGTTTTCATTGGTCAAAAATCAATCTGTTCCATCTTCTCTGCAGAATTTTCCAGTCTTGCTTTTCTTAGACAAAACTTTGTTGGACATTTTTCTGTAAGAATCTTTAGGACTGAAAATCTTGATAATTATACTGTAACAATCCGTGGTGCATGAAAATTTCGCCTATCCATCTCTTAGCAACACTTATATTGTAAAAGCATTATTGATTGCAGAAACAGTCTTCGCGGGAACCAAATACGGTCATCATGTTTCATTCCGATCATCAGCAGCAACTACTGCATCTTCACAACAACCACAATCTGGACTTAAGAGTAAGCAGGTGAATGGATCACGCTTCAGAGTAAGTTTTTTTCTATTGAAGAAAATACGGCTAAACAGCTACAGATGTTCGATTTATGATTTGTTAATGATTGATGTGGAAGTGTGATAGGAACAGTTTAAATATGACATCACTAAGATAAACAACGTTACTCGAGGCTCCGGACACACGGAAACGATTATTTGTTGAAAAGTTCTAAAGTTTTCCGATTGATAACCAGTGGTAGGGATAAGGTTCTATGTAGTTTTGATGATGAGCAATTCATTGCATTTTTCGGAAAGCCCTATATTAAGGCGGGAAAGTAAACTGTGGGTGAGTTAAAATATCGTACCATTACACACCGTGTGGAAATGCAAGGAAATGTTGGTGTACTTCGAACGCTTCAGTGATGCCAACATCTGTAAAATTTGAAGAGATATGTATTCACTACTGCAGCGGCTGGAGTTTCTCATGAAAGTAGCTGACTTTGAAAACGAATCTATTCGGTTCGGTTTCTACTACAAAGACGCAGGGATAAAAGATCAGACGTTTCGCATAGAAAACAAATAATGCATCTAACGCGAGGTGGCAACTTGTTTTGGAACGCTTGGAACAGTCAGATCTTAATGTTTCCGATGTTAAGTAATAAGAGCTGATAAACTTTCCACATTAGAAGCGTTCAGGATATAGCTGTAAATTTCCCAAGAAGTGGAAATCACATAAATATAGAAGATTTGAAATGATTCTCAACTAGTAACGCTATCCAGAAGCATTAACCTTCACATTTTACTCTTTCTTGGTCGAAATCAAATGGCAAAACCTGACGACAAAGTGTTCATATTCAGATTCACATTCTTGTAGTGAAGGCTGAAGGATGACATTCAAGGACCGAATTACGTCGTTAAGTTAAACTCTGAGCGGCGAGTGTTGGTAATTTGTGAAGTGTTAATTAATGAGTTAACATATCCAGCACTTAACTACGGGTTTTAAAAATCATTGAAGCTATGCCATCTGGAAAATTAGTTATTTTAAGAGCCATATGTGGTAATGATAGTATGCTGGAAATCCTAAAGTTCCAGAAATTCACTGTTTAATATTACGCTGAAAATAAATTGGAAACCTTGCTTGGACAGATTTGATCTTACAATGATCCTACAATCTGTCAGAACTCCAATGTTTGGCTATCGTTATACTTGGGAGTGGGATAATTTTCCCCAGTGGAGCATTTTTAAAACTAATTTGAAGGATCTCAATTTGTTTGGTGGCAGGAAAGAACTCTTTTTGCCCTTTGAGAAAGCCAATACTTTCACTTTTCTATTTTCAACTGATTTAGAAGTTATCAAAAACAGCTGCATTAACTGCGATACATCATTAGATATAACTGCACTGAGGTCGGTGGTTTGAAGTTAAGTTATTTGAAATCGATCGAGAATGTGCGGGCATTACATGAATAAAGAGTGAAAAGAGATTGATGGGCAGATTGGACAGATAGTACATATAATAGTGAGCAGGTTAGTGAGCAAGAAAAACTTTTGGCGATGCTTTAAACACTTTCTACTAAAAATACACAAAGATTGAGACTATTTGTTGTATTTCCAAAACATTTTGCTATGCTTTTTGGCGCTTTACCTAAGCTTTATGTTAGGTATAGGTAAAAAATTATCCTTTCCTTTCAATTTGAACATAAACTTCCTTATTACGTTCACATTTATGTTCATATTTCAGACGCACTAATACATCCCCCGCGAAAGGGCAGAAGAATTTTCTGAGAGATACTGCGATTAGATTTCATCTTGTAAAAAAAAGTGCACCGAAGTCATTATTTTTCACTGAAAAATAAAAATAATGATTTCTCTTCAATAAAAGTGCTTTCCATTCCAATAATTTTTACTTCCACTCTTTTACCCACGGGTAATCTTTAGTTTGGAGGCAACCCGTAAATTTACTTTTTTTCTGCGATATAAATGTCCTATTCAGCCTGAAGTAGGAATACATACACACACGCATACACATATACAAACATATACACATACACACACATACACGTACATACATATACATATATACATACATATACATAACACAAATATATATATATATCACATACACACAAACATAAATACAAAGACACAAAAAACAAACACATACCACACATGTACACACATATTGTAGACATACACACATACGCATACACATATACACAGACAGAGACAAACTAACTAATTACAGGTGTTTGTTTTCTTATTAGTCATATTGTTTGACTAATTATACTTTTTGCTGTGAAACTTATTGCAGTTAATTGATATTCAAAAGAATTAGCAATTGCAATCAGTTCTAACTTTTCAAATGCAAAATTCACCAATGATCTTACATTTTCGATCTTTTTTTTATAAATTTAAAGAAGCTATCGCAGCAAACTTACATTTAATTTTAATTCATCATACATTTATATCAAAAATTTCCTCTGCCAGCTTTGCTGTACTGTTGTAGCAAAGATTACACTGTTCTCTCCATTACTTATTTTGAAATATCACTTCCAGTGATTTAAAAAAAAATGGAAAAATTAAGGCAAAGAAGCAGGTATCTTTCAAAATCCTGAAATAATCTGGACTTTATCAACAGATTAAATATATGAACATTTTAAAATTACCTAACTATTAAGGATGCAACAAACATACCTTGCAGAAATATTTAAATAATGCGGTAGAATTCTCATTGGTAGAATTCTCGTTCCACAGAGTTTAAAGAATTGAAGCACTAGGATATTTTTGGTTCATTTCCAGTTTGAAATAAATGTTCGGCATATCGAATAATAATAATAATAATAATAATAATAATAATAACAAGTGGAATAAGCTGAAATGAGTCGAACAAAGGTCTAGCTAATTCGGCAAAAGATTTGGTACTGAGTTAATAGAGATGAAATCAATAGAAGCTACTAATACTTGTAGTCAGTTATCTTCTGCTTCCTTCACTTTTATTTTCTTTCCTTCTTGAAACAGTTCCACAATAAATTTATCCATAATAATCCACAATTCATTCAAGAAAATCTTACATATTTCACTTAATTACTGAAGTGTCCAGGTAATATTATTAGAATTATGGTTGCTTTCGGTAGAAATCAATTATAGATATTGGCTAGGACAATTCCGGTAATTAGTAATTACCAAGTGTATTTGAAAGGATAAAGTGGATTTAATTTATGGAAAGAAAATAAACCTTTAATTGTGAACCGCTTAAATAACAGTGATGCAGAAATCACTCTTTGCTCTTTTGATATTGAGTCAGTAATACTGAAATTAAAGTTATTTTTTAATAGATGTTTGTTGTCACCAATCTGTAAATCGGATTCTATCATAAACTTTGATCTTCAATGAATGAGATCCAAAATCTGATCAAAACAGAGGATATTCGGAAATGATTGATTGGAAACCCTTATTTATTACAATTCTGTATTGCAGATTGTTCCTATTGAGTCATGTTATGAACGTGGTCGTTGGGCATGCTGGGATTTCTACAACACGAAATCTACGAAGCAGCAACGTGAACGTCATACCTCACCATTATCGCTATTCAGTAGCTCGAGTAACAGTAAATTTTTAGCTGATAATTAAGCAAAAACTGATGGTTTTAAATTATGTTAAGTAAAAGTAATGGCATAAAGTGGGTTGCCTAACAGTCTGTATGAATGAGAATTACTGAACCATGTTATTTGATGACTTCAGTTGTCATTACTAGCTAACTTGCTTCTTCGGTCCCCCATCCGTCCCCGTTTTGTTTTGTTTTGCCAGTAACGCTTTTAGTAAAATTACCCTCTGCTACTGCACTTGGCGCTACAGTATCTCCGATTTATAATTTCCAGTTAGGATAAGCAACTGTAACTTGCAACCTTTTTTTATGAAGTAAATTTCGCATTTAAAATTCCATTTGGATTAGTTTTTAATTTTTTTATTCGGAAATAATTTTCGGCAAGCTTACTCTCATTATCCGAAAAGTTAGTTTATGCTAATTAGAGGACAACTAATTTGTGATTTGTGGACACAAAAGGAATGAAATTCATTTAGTAGTGTATCATATCAATTCATTAAACTGCCAGTAATCTATTTCGAAATAAGTTTAATGCTTTATCATAACATATGAGAAGTTTTGAATTTATTTAAACAGTGAGAGAAATAAAATTCTTATTCAGCAGGAAATCTTTTATAACTCTCCCTTCACTTTTCTCAATTAATCATTATCAATCCTAGAAATCATTTTTGTTGTACTAAATTCTAACTAACGTATGAATGTTTCTGACAAATAGCAAATGTAATTTACGCTCTTCTGGAACTACCATTATAATTTAAACCATCCTCTCTTGCTAATTTTGATTGTACAAAAACTTGATAGCGTTTTTAAGATGATCACACGGTTGATCACACCAAATGATCACACATCACATCGTATTGTCATTCTGAGAGAGGAAAATTATGCCTTTGGAGTCACTGAAAAATATCTATCTTGCAATTTGCAATCTTTTTTTCTCAAGATTTCTCCCAAAATCTTCTTAAAATTTGATCAAAGGACTGAAATGTTTTGGGTGAAAAATTCTGTTTCTAAAACTTATTTTATACTTTTCTTTAATTAAAATTTCAACTCCTAAAACAATGAATGAAAAAAAAACAAACTGTTTACTCTTTCTTTCTCTCCTCATACAGTTTTAATATATTATCTTTCAACAATTTCACATGACAGGAAGAACAAAGTGGATAGAAAAATTCTTTAATTGTAAAACTAATATCTATGAGTTTGCTTTGCGATAATTTTCTTCCTCCATTAATTAGCAGATTTAATTACATTTGATGATTACGAGCATTTGACATATTTTAGTTAGAACGGTCTGAAGCTGTATTTGATAAAAGATTCAAAAGAGCATCGGTGGTGGTATTATTTTGTCTCGTTTCTGGCTTCAGACAAGACTTTTAGAATATAAAATCCTTCTTGAAGTTTCATTCTCTAGAAGAATACCAAAAAATGATAAAAGTTTGAGCTTCAAAAACCAATTTAGAATCTTTGATAAGAACTTTTAAAATGGTTAAGAATTATTTTTTCATTTATTACAACCAAAGACGTTATTTACTTCGAAATTTTCAGAGTAGATATGATCATTAAAAGGTAGCCCACTTTTAAATTGCAGGTTTACCCACAAAATCATTCAGAAGTACCTGTAAATCATCGATGTTTTTACCAACTGATAATGTGCCACGTACAGCTCCTCCAAATGACCAACAATCTGTAAACTTCTCGTTTGATTTCACGGACGAATCCGATATTGATAATCATCTTACAACAAAAGCGGTTTGTTTTTAATGTTTCATAATATATTTTGTCATTCTCTAATAGCAGGAAAGAAAAGATTTAAAACTGATTTTTTTTCCTTGGCTAAAATATGTCAGAAGCCTATTGTACAGTATATTGATTAGTTAAATTTCGATGGAATTGAAAACGGTAACAATCGCAGTGAATTAAACCGATGATCATTTTTAAGAATATCAGTATTTTGTATTAGCCAGAATAATGACATGCTAATGATTACATCCCGAAACATCCTTGTTTTGTTATTTTATCTGATTTTCAATTCATTCGTATGAGTAAATGGTAATTTAAGGATGATAGTTTTTTCCCCTTAAAACTTATCAAGAAAGAACTTCAACCGAAATCATTTATAAGAAAATTTGTCGGAATTCTTCCTTGCTACTGATATCTCTATCTTGTCGATTGCTTTGCATAAATTAAACATGAAAACATATATGCTTCTGCAAGGATAAATGACATGTTGGCTCTTTGGACTGGTAATTTTTTTATACCATCCCATAACAGTTCTCGAGGATCATATTCCAGCATCTACGGGAGAAGATGAAGGCTTTTATCGTTTTCCTTTTATCTCCTAATGAAAAGAATTGTTTCGTTTTTATTTGTATGTCTATTTAATTCAAGAATAGTTATAACGATTTGTTTGCATCAATCTATCAAAAAAAGTTAGGATTTTTCAAAAATGCTCTAAGATTTGTCAAATATGATATCCCAGACTATTATTACTTGTAGTAGCCATTCCTTCTTTTCCTAAATAAATGTTAGTGACACAATTGAGTGTTAAGTTTATGTACATTGGTCTTTAGCAGAATGCTTGTAAAGTCAGCCATTTTAGCTCTTTCTTATCGTTAAATTGCTGGTTAAAGTTTTTTGATTTTAAAACAAGGAATCCAGCATTTTCATCATTCACTTTTTTAATAATCTTCTTGTAATGATGGATTTCAACACGATTTGTGAAATTTTGGTAAATTTTGAAGCACAAGAGTCCTTCATTTTTGGTGATGACAACATCATTTAAAGTTTTTCATATTTGCATGTGTATCTATATGGACTAGTTAAAACTTTCTCTAGAGTTATTCAGAAAATCTTTGGATTTTTTCCATCAAGGGCTGAATTTCGGTTTTGAATTTTTAAAAATTTTTTAAAAATGAAAGTCGGAGATAGTTGTTATATTTTTTGTTATATTTGATATA
>NW_018108186.1:13764-42046 GCF_000183805.2 Loa loa | reverse complement strand
TTCTTTTCCTAAATAAATGTTAGTGACACAATTGAGTGTTAAGTTTATGTACATTGGTCTTTAGCAGAATGCTTGTAAAGTCAGCCATTTTAGCTCTTTCTTATCGTTAAATTGCTGGTTAAAGTTTTTTGATTTTAAAACAAGGAATCCAGCATTTTCATCATTCACTTTTTTAATAATCTTCTTGTAATGATGGATTTCAACACGATTTGTGAAATTTTGGTAAATTTTGAAGCACAAGAGTCCTTCATTTTTGGTGATGACAACATCATTTAAAGTTTTTCATATTTGCATGTGTATCTATATGGACTAGTTAAAACTTTCTCTAGAGTTATTCAGAAAATCTTTGGATTTTTTCCATCAAGGGCTGAATTTCGGTTTTGAATTTTTAAAAATTTTTTTTAAAAATGAAAGTCGGAGATAGTTGTTTTTTTGCAGTATTTAATTTTTAGTCCTTTGGAATATTCTAAATACGAAATTCAGAAGAATAGCCAATTTTCGCATTACCAAAATACTCCAATATCAAAAATGAAGTTGGGAAGTAAACACTATCAACTTTGTAAAATTCTTCAAAATATCTCATTTAGATTTAATTAATTAAATCGAAATGAATCAACCAACCATTATCCTGCATGCTAATCGCTATGGATAATCATCACACGAATTATACCTTGTCGTAAAACTGCAATAATGACTCACGTGAGTTACATGTAGTCCGTCAAGTTTTGAACAGTAACATTCTTGTACCAGGCGTTGATCGATCACTGATCACCTAATTAATTTTAATGTTTCATTTTTTCTTTCAATGACTAACATTTGCTTATGCTATCTGTCAGATAACAATAGATGAGCGATTACAGGGTCCAGACTGACTAAAGACAAATTTCCGAATTGTTTCGAAATGTGGAACTGTGAATATCCACAGTCTTGTCTTATTCGATCCGTAGTACATGGATCCAACCTGTCTCTGTCTGAGTATCCAATAGAACTAGTTTTCATTTCGAAAATTTCAATATTTCCTAAAAATTGCTTTTCTCTGCAGAATATTACTGTCATGGCCAGCAATCAGTGTGCAATTGTCTGTTGTAACCATCTTTCTATAGGAAAATATAAATTCTTTCGAAATTTTCACTCGGTTTTCGATGAATTACAACAATAGTCAGAATGAAATGAGATGGAAAGAGCCATTTATACAACAAAGACTCTGTCATATCTCAAAATGATTTAGTCAGCTTTTTGCTTTAATTCAATATTCCTTTTCACAATGAGGAACTTTTCACAATCATCGATCATGATATTATGGGTAAAAGAAATCAATATCCAACAATATAATACATATGAAATGATTCCGGAACACCAATGTTCTCATTACAAAAAATAACCGATCAAGTAAACGAACTTGCTAAGCTGTATTTTTTTCAACTTAAGGGTTTTGAGATTTCAGTGATTAAACTTCTGTACCACTGATTCATACGTGACCTCTTTTTATACTTTCATTACAGTTACTTTTGCCAACGTAACAACTTGTTGCGTTTTTCTCCTTTATTTATAAGTTTTTCCTTTTTTAATTGTAAGCAGAAAAGTTTCTTAATACTGCAGCTTGGAGTTATTGTAGGCCAAGTAGCTTATGATTAAGCAGAACTGAGTTAATAAATTAAAGTCAATTTTTTACAAGGTTCAGTAAAACGGAGATAGTCTAGTATCCGTGGTCATTCAAGGAGACGCAACAACACGTAACTTTGATACTTTATTCATTACTAATTGGCATTGTAACAAATATTACGAAATAATAATTATAAAAGTGTAGTTAACATGATGCGCAAAGTCACGATTGGCTTAGAAGCTTTATAAAATTCTTGGTGAGATTGAAATGTAAAAATTTGCAACAAAATATAGCTAAGATGCTTAATCAAGGCTCATTTCTTTTGCACTTTTCTGCAAATTTTAGTGACCAGTGAGGTTACACCATTGTAAAGCACATCAAGGAGTAATATACCCTTTAATTGGGGTTGCATGTCTCCTCACCTCGAAATATCGTTTAACCGTTAAATCGTATCGGTAAATCTGTCTGATTTCAGAATCCTTAATTCCATCCACGCAAATTTAATTTGTTTCTTTATCGTTTGGCCAAAAAAGTCAAGATATCACCTAGTATTCCAATTGCGATTCAGAAATCTTTTTGCATAAAGAGAAAATTTAAAGATAAAATGAATTAAAATTCTCATTTGTCACCTTGTTGCGCACTTTTCATAAAGGTTCTTTTTAGCATTCATTTTTGCCACGAAGTTTTTGAAGTCTTTGTACAAATCCACGTGATATTTCTTTTCTTTCCACCGCACAATTGACAATATAAGATTGAAACTAAATTTTGTAGGAATCCGATTAAAGTTTCCAATTTAAAATATCCAATGAGAAGAATTGTTCAAAGAGAGAACTTTTCCTTCTAACCTATCCTATCCCTTGACGAAGTTTTGCAAATAAGTTGTGACCTTGTTATGGTGGTACGAAATTATGGGCAAGCGAATGGCAAATTAATCAGAAAACTGGTGACATGTGAGGTATTCTCTTTTGAACGATTTTATTATTTATGCTGAAAGACACAAGAAAAAATTCTCACTCAGTTAGATGCGAATTTTTTTCAGAAGATCCCTTTTTAATTTTTCAAATTTAGATTTGTATGTTAAATTATCTCATAGGCCTTGTGCATCTTCACTAATTTCAACATATTTTCACATATTTCATTAAATTTAGACAAGTTACATTTTATTTAATACTAGCCATGATTCTTGAAGTAATCGTTTGCTGCCTCTTGAACGACGAAACAGGTATTTTTTTTCAGCAAAAATTTTGTCGTAACCCAAATCTTCCTTTAAAAAAAAAACGAAATCTTATGACGACAGCAAACTGATATGTTTTAATCGGTCAATGATTTGACAAAAAAAATGACTGTCCAATGATAATTTTTAGCAAAATTGTTATCCTCACTGTTAAAATATGTAATTTGTTCTATTTACATGAATTGTCATTCGAGTGATTTGATATAATTCATTGTCCCTTATTGGTAGGGAATTTTCCAACCCAGTTATTATGCTCCATATGCATTATTTTCAATTAGTTCTGTTGAGCCTCTGGTGATAAGTCATGTAAATTTATGATTAGCAATAGAATATTTGAAATGCCAAAATTGATTTGGCTGAGAAAGTAAAATTTTAATGTGATGTTTAAATATGATTGGTAGATAAATCTGGTAGTGAAAGCAGTCAGTGAAAATATTATAAAGAAAGTTACAACACTCACATTAATCTAGATTACAAAGCTTGGTTGTAACCAGAAAAGATGCTGATTATTGATAAGCTGAAGTGCTGTTTTTGTTACTACATGAAATAAATAATGCATTGATTGTCGCTAAATCGGTCCAGAAGAGATCTTTTCGATCACCATTTCATTCTTTCACAGGTGGTGTCATTTTAGTTAAAGTAAATAAAAACTGAGTTTTCAAGCGAACGACTGTTCATTACTGGAATTTAATCAATCTCACGTACATGCGTATATATATAATTTTCATTTCCTGATTTGAATTATTTAAATGCTTGGAGGTGAGGTCTTAATTGATACATTAGTGGTAAGTGATAGCAATTGATAATAGCAAAGATTATAAGAATTCGTACTTCAGTTTTTGTGTTTTTCAATGGTCTAGTGGAATTACGACTTTTGAGCATTGATTATTTGAAGAAATTCAAATGGAAAAGATATTCCAAAATTGTAATGATTAATGAGGGGAGAAGAAAATTCTAAGTACAAAGAATTACGGTAATAAATGTATGGAGACGGGTGAAGTGATGTACAAGAGTTTAATTACACTTTGAAATGTATGCCATTACCTTTGCGCTTCTTTCGCAGTTTTGTCAATTGTCATTATATGGCGCAACAGATGGCAAAAGTTTGTAATAAAATGGATATTTTTTATTTCAAAAATATACTTGGAATTTAATAAAACAAATGGCCTCGAAACTGATGATTATTGTATAATTAACAATAAACTTTGAGGCGCTTAATTCCATTTCACATTTCAATGAATTTCGCAATGAATTGTAGGAGAATAGAAATTACTCTTCAAGGATGATAACTGGTTGATTTAAAATCAAATTAATTGACCAGGATTACATTTTTGTGACAATTTAAATTCGTTCTCAATAAAATCTGCCAATTTTAGCTTGGTAGTCAAAATAAATCACAAGAATTATCGTCAAAATATTCCATATCTCAAAATAAAACCACTAAAGCTTCATTGAAAAACGACGCCGACAGCCAAAACAAAACAAGATCGAATGTAATGGAGACCGAATTGGGTAAAATCTTTACCAGCAAAATCAGCTTGAAAAATCCTGAAAATTTTATTTGAAGTTCTCATACATCACATTTCTCTAAGCATCTTAACTTTTTGAAACTCCTTTAAAACTTTAAAGCTTTTATGAACTGTATTGTAATGAAGGAAGAATTGAATTTTCAAGTTTTCGGGAAGCAAGGACAAGTAGTTTCTCATGCAAATTTTTAGGAATTCTCCATTTGTTTGAAAATCCAAATTTTAAATACTTAATAACAATGTTTAGCATTGGGTGGACGTATGACACCGGTGGAAATGTTGAATAGTCTTGGATTAGAAGGGTCGTTGACAGCAACGTATAATGATAATCGATCCATACTGGAACTATTACCCGGAACAATACAACCAACTAGAAATTTGATAATCAGACCTGGTAAACATATCGATTGTGAAAAGGTCGAGAGGCATGTTTTGATATATTAACCTTATTTATGCAAGAATTTCAGAATCAATGAGGAAAACCGTATACTTCGAATATAATTCGGAGAAGCGGGGACAAGTAACAAATTAAAATTCGCAATTTATATAAACGAGCTTTAACAAAGCAACCGCTTGAAGTGTTGATTTAATCTAATTTACACGAATACCACTTTTTTATAGTTGCCGTGCTAAGTAATCAATCTATTAAGTAAATTTGATAGCACTACACATTCTTACTCAAATGTAGAATGAAATCCAACAAACTGTGTCGTCCATCATCAGGCATAATTAGCACGGCTCATAGATAGCTTTAGTGTTGTCATTCTTCTTAACTTGTTTAACTTCATTCCTTTGAAATTAACAGTGTTTTGGAGCAGAATATATTAATTCATATTTGATTTTCCTGTAGACGTTTTAACGGATTAATTTATTTGATTAAATTATTGCAAGTAACTTGATAATCAGAAGTAATATTTACAAGTAATTGATTCTGAGTAGTTAATTACCAGTTTAAATGGAGGTGAGCAAAAGCACATATTCTCAGGAGCAATTGATTGTTTAATTATTGAACAATGTGCAATTACATAAGTATAATGAGTTAAGAGATTTAAATGTTGTGAGATATTGTGTTGTGTTTAATTTGAACAAAAAATAAATTAAATGGAAATAAAAAGGATTTGGCAAATGGATAAGTAAACAGGAAAGAAAACAATGAATGCAGCACTGGACAGAATGAAATGACGTTGAAGAATTTTAATCAACAAATTAGTAGAATATGAATATATAGTAAGTTTCTGAACTTTGATGTCTTATTTATCATCGCAGCTTGTTTTGGAGTCTTTAGTCTTCGAATTATTTTGTTTTATTCTCATATTTCTCCTTCTCAATCGGATTAAATAGCTATCATTTATAAGATCACCGTATTGTTGAAGTTGTGTATAAGGTTGGATTCTTTTTTTGAAGAAGTTTGTTTATTCTGAATAATAACTCATTCAAGAAAAGTTAACTATTGAATGCTATAATGATGTGAAAATAGTTTGCATCAAAATAAGTCCATTTATTCGAAAAATAACTGCAAACTCCTTCTAAAGTGCTATGTTAAACCAAAGGGACACAGATTGTAGAAGTACTTCTGATAAATAAAATTTAGGGAAAGTTTAATAGATCCATTCTGATAAATTCTTCGTCTTATCATTTGGCTATGTTCAGTCAATCTTCTGTTTTCAACGTTAAAAGGTTTTGAAAGTCTATTTCGTAGAAAACTAGCCAGTGATAATGATATTTTTTTCAAAGAGTTAACGATTCATTTAAAATACTAGAATTTCATAGAATCCAATAAACACAAGAAATTTTGATTTCTATAAAGAACTGTCTAATCATGATAATTTGAAAAATAAGCAATCTTCAGCGAATTAATGTCAGATGACTTGAACTATTTAGTGCTTATGCTTACATCAAGCATATTAGTGCTTATGCTTACATCAACATAAATTATGTTTCTTTCTGAGATATGAAATTGAGTTGATAATTTTTTAGGTCCTGAATCTTTAAAGTACTACGGTAATTTTATTTAATGGAACTTGCATCTTCTACATTTGATTTTCAATAGTTCATCAAAAAATAAAACCTAAGCGATGTTAAATCTTGTTTTGCTGCAGCCCAAGCAATCATAATTTCTCTTTCGTCAATGTCATGCTTAAATATTTTTGCAATGAAGATGATAAATGAAATCAGAAAATGATAAACGGTTCAGGATAGAATATTGCTGCTTAGATCAACGTCATCTGATGTTATGGCATTTTTGATGACAGATCAGTTTTGCCCACTTTTGCTGTTGAGTTCGACCGAAATGTTTGTTGTCGTAGTTATAGCAGTTGTGGTGGTGGTAGTAGTAAGTGGCGGAAAGGGTAAGGGATGGATGCATAGCAACACATGCACACATACGCATACATTCAAACATCTATTGGCTTTATACTTCAGCACTTTTTGAAAGCTTTGACTCACTGAAAACGACCTTATGGCTTATGACGGTGAGAAGCAGAGAAGTAAGAATCCATCAAGAATGCTAGGAGCGGGACATACTATCAGCTGACTGCAGGCCGGGATGATGATCATTCGACATTTAATTCCTTTCAGAAATCTCCCGTAAACGTCATTTTTTTTTCCGTTCATATAAATGATTTCATTTTATGTTATTAACTGACAAATCTCACGTCATTTCTGTAATGTGAAGAGTTTCTTTAATGTGCTGATAGCATGAATGATAACAATAAACCAATAGTTAAGGGGTAAGTGGTTATTCTATCAAATGCAATTGAAGAAATCTAATATCATATTGATAGACTGACACATTCACTGCATCTTTTCACTCGCAGAAATGGTCTTAAAAACCTATAGCTGTTACTTGTATTTTAAAAGGAATAAATTGGAATGTAACTAGTCTGTTCTATCCTATCCATTTAATTAATTACTTCATTTATGCTAATTAAGTCGGTCTCTATATTTTACCGGATAAAATGGCCTATTAGCCATGTGTTGATTTTCATTCTTCAATTACGATACTTTTGAATTTAAATTAGAATTTCAGATCTCCTCATTCATTCCTCTCAAGAAATGGGAGATTGTAGGCTTTAATCAGTATGGAATTCTATATTTTGTACTATGATCATTATAAAAAAATTGGCCACTCGGTAATGATCATTGCTATTTTTGTCACTGTTTTTACTGACTGTTCTTCAACGAATTTTATTTAAATTCCTAACGCTGAGTGTTTTACCGGAAGATACCGAGACCGAAGTTTCAAATCCTCGTTTGTTCACTCCTGCAATATCTTTTCTGATTCTCGACTTTTTTTCCTTAAATTCAAAACCATGTACGCTTTGTATGACCCTATTCAGATTTCTTCTCTTAGACTTGTCTCATCCAATGTGCTTTTTCATTACCTTACTCTTTCCGACTTCAATCTGATCTAATCTCGTCCATTTGATACGATTTGACTCAAGCTAGTCTTGCATCAAACTACAATTAATCAATGAAAAGTTGCTATGAACTGATATACTTCCTGTAAGAGCAGTATGTATCAATGTATCGATGTCATCACTATTTGAGGAATAAGGCCAAACAAGAGCTAATATGCAATCAGCTGTGACGCTGACTTGTTTAGGAATTGATATCTCTGATATGTGCTTTACATTTTTTCCTTATTCTCTGCTACAATTCAGTATATTTGTAGGAAATCTTTGCATACTACTAGCTATACAATAATTAAAGTGTGTTGTTCAAGAGTTGATATCCGATTCCAGATGTGTAAGCTAACTTACTACCAATCCTTCTGACCTTTCCTCTTATCTTATCTCAAAGCATTCCATCATTCTTGATCCTATTTGGGAAATAAGCAGAGAAGTTAAGACACACAAGATTATTAAGCACAACCAGTTTTGTACTCTCAACTAAATGAACAAGGACATTTCATGTTAACATCAGTAGGGAGAGGGTTCCATTCAACAGTATTTACATACCGACAATGTAAAATCTTTGAGGTTCGCCGCTTGTCGATAATTTTTTGTTCGAGGTCAAATTTTGTGTAACTTCCTGATTCTACATAGATATCATCACTGATGTCATGTTCTTCAATTTGATAACGAATGAGGCAAGGTACTAAGTCCATCTTTCATCTGATTTCACTCTTTTAACATTTCATGCTTCTTTTTTCAATCCATATTAAGGGAAAGAGTAAGGAAGTCGAAAAATTGAAAGTCTTTCGATTCATATTTTTTTGTTTAGGTATGCTTCTTTGTTCGTTACATAATTTTTGCATAGTTTGTATACTTCGTTTTCCATACTTTCTTTTTCGAATTCAACATTAATTATTTCCAGTGCAATTTGGTAAAAGGCATATGTATAATCGTGAAATACCGATTTTTCGCTCGTATCTCATCTTCTTTTGCAGCCAAAACCTGTTTAATGTCATTGGGTAACTATATTTGGCTCAGCAAGGAAGCACTTATTTTTAAGTAAGTTTATCCAAATATGTTACTGCCTAAGTTTTCTAAAATACCATATTCTCAGACATATTTCGCTATTATAGACGCTCCAGTTCTACTCAACACAGTTGTATAAAGTCCTGATAAATAACCAATAACTCAAGGATAAATTAACATATCATATCATTTTGAATGATAATAGATTGTGAACTGTCGTGAGATGCCATTTTGACCGCATCATTTAAGTTGTATTTCATTTACTGAGTGCTTACCAAATGCTTAGTTATTAACCAGTAGCGCCTTACTGATTGTTTTTCTAGCAAGCTTAAGTTGGCGTCTACTTCGGCATTTTTGAAATAAAACAAATTTTAATACAGTGCATTTAATATATTCAAGAGAAGCATATGTTCAAAACTAGCACATTTTGTTGGTAATTTATTTGACGATCAAATAAAGTTTATTGTCCATTCTCTTTCGTTTTCCTTTGACTTTCTTTTGTTCCGAATAAATTCATAACTTTTTGGTCCTTTTCTAAATGAATGGATAAAAATATCGTAAGAAAGTGATGAAATTTTCAAAAACTATTTTTATTCGGAAAAAATATTTTTATTCAATACAACTATACAGTTTTTCATTATAGCTAAGCCTAAAGACGTCTTTGCTAATGTAAATAGGACAGAAAACCTTTGCGACAATACACAAAAACAAAACAATGACCGTATCCACTTTTGAGCCAAAATTTGGCTCTGTAAGTGCTTTGATGCTTCTTTTTATTTCTTTCTACATTACAATCTGTTCGAGAAATGGTTCATTGTGGCACAGAGTAAAAGCGACATTTCAAAAAAACGATATTATCAGTCAGTTCATGCGGTCAACCATCGACTGTAGAATGGATGACATTGAGTTCTTCAACAATCCTATGTGTTTATAAGAGGATCAAGCTCGGTAATCGCTCTTGATTGGTCATTGTTAACCTTTGGAGACCGGTTACTAATTCCTTTATCTTTAAACTGCTCGTTTTCTTCATAGAATTTCTTGGACCAAATATGTCGTTGATATTATGTGTTATCTCAGCTTATGAATTCAGTTTGCTTTTTGTCTAATTTCATTTCCAAAATTGGTCCAATAACAAACGGCATAAGTTATTAGCAGGGGAACATAACGCAAATAAATGAGCATTAAAAGCGATAGTCGCATTAATTTGAGGATGTATTCTAATATGAAACAGCAAAGTTCAACTGTGAAAATCGCAAACCCTTTGTACATTCTCTCTTGTTGACATTCCATTTGTCATACACAAACTGATATCACTCTCATTAACACATATTTAATGTAAATTTTAGCTGAAAAGACTTCGAAACTGATATTTTCATGTATTTTTACTACATAAATTATAAAATGCGTCAACGAAGATAGCAATGAGATTTGTCACCAAAGTATGGACAAAAAGGAAAGGAGACTGCGAATGCTTTTGTGTTACAGTTGTACAATACAATACACACCACATTGTTGACTTGCGATCACCAGTCTTGTTGACGTTTGTTGATTTGCTGTTTCATTGTTAAACTATCACCTCACTCGTTTTTTTTTTGCTCTCTTTTAAAATTCAGTAACAAAGATACTTATTTTCTGTTGGGAAAATATTCCCTTCCTTCTTCTCTCTCCTTCTCAATCATTCACACTTATTCATTCACGTAAATTCGCGGGCTGGTGATGTTCATCCGTTCGGTCTTTTGTTTTGTGTGTGTGTGTTTTTTTAATCTTAATTGAAATTGCATGATCCATCAATAATTCACTATCCATATTATTTTATGAAGGAAAATATTGACCGCAATATTGCTTAGTTTCAAAAGTAGAAGATTTTGAATAAAAATCATTTGATGCAGTTGGTTCCAGAATCTGTGCTTTTCATTAAAAAGGTAAGTGCAGTTCCTGGGGGCGTAACTTCAACCCCCTTTCTAAAGATTTTGAATGGTAATTTTTCGACCGACTCACCACTCTTCGTAAACTACACTTATTTCAACTAATATAAGTTGAACTCAGCTGTGAATTTTTTTGTTTTACGATCACTTGTCCATCTCAGTGTTGAACATCATGAGTTCTTTCAAAGGATAATTTGCCCTCGAAATGGACTGGGATAGACTGGTTATTATCATTATCTTAATTGTTTTGGATGACTTATATATGCTTGTTTGTTTTTTCACGACTAGGGAAAAAGATTCTGAGTAGTGTGACCTTTAAAAAATGGAGCAAAAGAAGTCAGGCTAGAACGAAACACATTTTCATTTTATTTCATTTTCGTCTCTGTTACATTTTTATAGATTTTTGCGCTCATCAAAATTTCGTCAACGTCTTAGAGAACAGAGGATTTAAAATTGTTGACATTTCTTCTCTTAATGATCTCTTTTTTTTGAAATGTAAAAATAACACTGGCTTTCATTGTACGTAGAGTAGTTTGGAATTAGTCCTTGTTTGAAATATAAATCTCTAAAATATATTTGAATTTATTAAGAAATAGGGTGAATCAAATATGATTTCAAGGCTGAAGTAAATTTCCGATATAAGGCTGATGAAGGATATTATTCTGAAATACATGGAACTTTTTCAAATTAAACTGATCATTTGTTGAATTTGTCATGTGTGACTGTCAACAGTACCAAAGTACTGCCATGCTCTTTGTCGTCTTATGAGATTTGGCAGAAAATAATTTTTTTAATTGTCTCATAGATTTTTGTCATGCATGATGGACGTGTTCGGCGTTCTTCGTTGGTACCGGATGGGCGTAATTACCAAGCGGTGAAGTCCTTTGAATACCATCATCTAAGATCGATTCAAGCTAGACGCAGAAACAGGTTATATCATGCTCTTTTCACTTCATTCTCCTTTATTTCCCTATTTTTCATTCTTTCATTTCATTTCACATCTCACCATCATTCCGTTTTTTCCCTCTCCATGTCTCAGGAATCGGTTATTCATCATCATGTTCTTCCGTAACCGTCATTGCATCTGTTAATGATTACTGGGTTCTAGGATGGCGATTAAAACTATAAAGAATAACAATTTGCGAAATTTCAGAGAATTTTTTTTGGAGTCTCATTCACCTGACATCTGAGGTACCGCTCTGCTTGTCACACTTTATTTGACACCATTGATGGATAAAATTTATGCGTCAAAAGTGATATATAAATATCACCATGTCAACTATGAATTTGCAGAAAAAGAATTATTTGTATGTGATATGTGAATACAACTACCGCACTAAGTTAAAAGAGATGTAATGCATGGATAAAGGATTTTGTCCTAATTCGGTTCGAGTTCAAGACTTCCGGGTGGAAATATCTGGTAGATTATATCTACAATGCATAGTAATAACGATAACAGTAATGCTTTCTGCTTTATTTCTTTCTTATTTGTTTCCTTTTTGTCATACTGTTCTCATTTTGCTCTCTCTTCTTTTTGATTTAAAAATTTCTTTCAAATTCTCATTGAGTCCTTCTTAGCTTCAAAGCCAAAGTTGAAAAGATAAAATGTCTAATCTTCTGTGGGAACGAAAAGTTCTGCTAGAAGAGTATCCTGGAATAAGTGACATTGGCTGTAATATGAAACAACTTGCAGGTAAACTAAATTTTTTCCAACTGAAAACTCTTTCAGTGATCATCAAAATAATAATTCAATTTAAAATTATCTCCACTTTGTGAGATAATTACGTGATCAGCTGATCTCAGCAGGCAATGATAAAATCGATATTATTTCGATATTAATGATTAGCATAAATAGGAGATTTATACCTACTGTCCTCTCCATTTTCTCAAGTACATTTGAAATTCCTGTCCTAATATTATGAGACTGGTACTGATAAATTTTTGATTTAAAAAAAGCGCAAAAGGAGAGAAATAACAGGCGAGGGAATTTTCGAATAAATTTCCTTTGGTTTGCGGTATACACAAATATTTATTTACAGTCCATATTCTCTCCAAAAAAAAAGAATCTACAACGAATGCAAATTTCCATGTCAAATATTTTAATTTTAACTTGAAATGTAAAACTTTTATTCGGAATGTGTTAGTTATTAAAAATATACAGACTTAATAACAAAATAAATTTTCTGATTAATATTTGTGCAAACTTCACTGCTTAAAATATGCAAATTTCTTCAACACACATATTTCTGCTCAGAATGTGCGGTTTTCAGTACTCAATACAATATCCAAATTATGCAAATTTTTGATTCCTAAAATTCTACCGAAAAACTTACATACGATTAGTTGTGGATTGATTGTTGCCTCTGACCGGTGGTATTTTCATTTTAGCTCGCCGGCTGGTGAGACCGTTGTTGCCGCGAGTGGAACTGGTGCTAGTACACCGATTATTGCCATTGATGGTAAAATTGAGCAGGCAATGGTAAGTCCTTTTTCTCCTACTTCTTTCATTATTCTGTTTCACACGTCTAACTTCTGGAAAGATTAGACCAAATCCTATATCACTTTTGCTAATAAACGGGACTACCTTTCAGGAAGAAAAAGTCAGGCTAACTTTGAGAAGTTTACTCGGAATGTGTTAATGTCACTAGAATGTATAAGCCTCTCCTTAAATATCCTTTAATATCATTCAACCTTCACTCTTTCTTTTCCCAATTTTTTCCTCCACAGATATTACAAAACAGTATGCTTAATTGTGTCACTTATGATATGATCATAATATAGTCATGGATCATGATTATAGCTTTGTGAGTGTATTCTTGTTATTAAGACATGAATTGTTTTAGTTGTCGTGAAGATTTTGAAATCAGAACCCGTATAAAAAAGAAGGAACTGAATAAATCGTTGATTACTGTGTCAAACTAAAAAGTATCTGTGTTGATAATTTTAATATTTCTGCTCTCAAGAATTCAAAGAATTGCTTAATTGTTGAAATTTTTATGAACATTTTGAATTATCAATTCAGGACTTGGTGAAAACTCATCTGATGTTTGCCGTACGTGAGGAAGTTGATGTTCTAAGGGCAAAAATCATGGAATTGGAGGCTACCGTAAGTACTTTCACTTCTTTTACTCCTCCTTGAAAACTAACAAGAAGTTGAAAGGTGTATTTATAAAGCTGACAGTGTCGCAGACTTGAACGGTAAATCTAAAATTAATTAGAAATGATTGGGACTGAAAGGAAGTGGGATTAATCTGCTAATAATACTTGAAAACAAATACTGTCCTACCTTTTGTGACACAGTCTTCTGGCTCAACATATATCAAATTAGTGAAATGTAGTATCTGAATTTCAGATTTTGCAATTAGAAACTGAGAATGCAATTCTTCGTGAACATGTACCGGTGGAAATTTTGAATAAATTAAGTTTGCAATCGACACCGCCGAATTCGAGTACAACAACAACTGCTGTTTGAATGCCGAATAGTTTGAATTTTTTTCATCATTTGACCTCTTCGTTCTTAATAATAATAATAATGTATAATTTTTCCTATATTTCTTCGTTTCTTTTATTCGATACTTTATGATTCACATTATCATCTATACATATTTCAGTGCTTTTTCAAGTTGTACTCACTTTTCATATCATAGCAGGGAAGGAAAATTTCATTTTAACGAATGAAAATTATCAGAAAATTGTTTCTTTTTGTAGTTTCAACCAAATTTAAAAAATTTCATGGCGTACTGACTCTTTGTGGAGTAAGCAAGTTTTTTGTATTTCTATACGATATTCTCGAACATTGAGTCATGCAAATTTACTTGATTCTTGGATATTTGTTTTGGTTTGTTATTGGAATGGAACGGGTCATTGTCAATGTCATTATTTAATATTTCACCAAGTAAGATGACCCGTCATTTCACTCATAAATCTTAATTAATTTGAGTTGATTTAAGTATGCATTTGGTAGTCCTTAGCTTGCTAGAATTTAGTAACGTGTTGAAATGTA
Organism: Loa loa; assembly: GCF_000183805.2. Classification (NCBI taxonomy): domain Eukaryota; kingdom Metazoa; phylum Nematoda; class Chromadorea; order Rhabditida; family Onchocercidae; genus Loa; species Loa loa. Next base: position 27,334 of record NW_018108186.1, on the reverse strand, counting down.
GCTTAGGATTACTGAAGCACACTTTCCCGACATGGATTGTCGGCAGTTCGCCTATTGGTGCCTACTTACCACTTTGTGTGAATCTGTCAAATCTTTGACTAGAAAGAACTGCCGTAACAAACGTGTATTTTCCTAATGCCAAACGTGCTGATCGTTTTTGTTAAGCATTTAGTATGAATTTCAAATGCTATTGAGATTGATGTTTAATTCTTCCAACATTTAAAGTCAAATAGCAAATAATGACGAAATCTTTTTTGATATTTCTGTGGTGTTATAGTTGACTGTTCCTGCATTTCCCCACCATCTTTTAACAATTGTTTTGATCTTTAAAAAAAAAATTTCTTCTAGGTTTTGAAATCCTAATACGTTGATTTCCTAATACGGATGAAAATTCCACTCTTCGGCAAGATAAGGGGATGAATTTTTTTGAGATTCTGGAAATCTATCTTTGAAATATCCAAAATCTTAAGTGTCGAATATACGGGAGTTTTGCTTTTAACCCTTAAGCAAGTGCCCCATTTTAAATTTGCCCCAACCAATAATAAATATATCACAGTGAATCAATTCATACTGTACATAAAAAGTTTCATCATTTCTCTCGGCTCTGTTTCATACATTGATAGTACCTGTCATTTACTTGATGTCCATCATCATTATCTCATCTTTATTACCTTGTTTCCATCCAAGCAAAAAACAGCAGAATAAGGAATCGATTAGGTGCTTCATTTCCGGATTCTAAGCTTCATTCCTGGAGTTTCAAGCTAAGGGACACATCGAAGAAACTTTTTTTTTCAAGGGAATTCACTTTAAGCATTAAAATGAGCAATTTTTCCCCAACTGAAAATCTCATTTGAATGTGAAATTTTCTGTCTTTGTTCTTTCGTCCTCTTCAGGTATTCTTGTCGTTATGCATGTACTCTTTGCCATCATTGCCATTGTTTCCGTCTAGTTTTGCATTTTTGAGGTACAAGCTTCTCTTCCGGAAATCTGCAGCTTCTTAAATATTGTTCCTATGCAAATATGCAAATTCTTCGCAACATGCACTCGCACCTTTTCATCCTACACCCCGTGCCTCTACAAAATCATTGGAGAAAAAAAAGAAAAAATGGGATTTAGGCTTTCATTTTAACACTGACATCGTTTCAAACGTAGTCTTATCGCCCTAAAAATGAAAAACGAAGTCACTGAAACTGTTTGAGTAGCTTGCAGTATATTTAAATAAAGTATACCAATTATTTATTGTGTATGGAAAAGTAGCCCAAAAGTTTATGATATGTATTTCTTTGTCACCCTTTACCAGTATTTTTGAATCAGTGTTTCCCACAGCTGGATGAAAATAAATTCATGAACTTGTTCACCTTACAAACAGCGCTATGCAGTTTCGATATTCAAATTTCTATAAGTACTTACTAAACTGAACCGTATTACGCAAGAAGCGCATTTTTAATCGAATTTAGTTTGCATTCCAAAAAAATTTTGACCCAAGTAAATACTTGTTAAATTCCCCCTACCACTCAACCGAGTTCGGTGCAATAAAAAATGAGATTTAGGCTTCCATTTTGACACTGACATCGTTTCAAAGTAGTCTCACCGCCCTAAAAATGAGCAACGCATTTAAAAATAAGCAAATAGTATCGCATGTTGCAGTCAACATATACTGTTTAACTTCAAAAAAAACAAAAGAAGCATAGGACATAAATGAGGATAATTAGACACTGTTTAATGCAAGGATGAAACTCCTCGTAATACGTCACAGTTTTCAAAATGGCATGAAATTAAGAAAATAAGATGTCTCAAAAAATAATATTACACAGCAACGAAGTAAATAGTACCATTACTGATATCAAAATATGGTGGTAATAAAGTACTACTGATCGTATTTTATCACTGGAAAATATAGTAGAATACATAAAGGGAGAAATATTAAAATATGAGAGCAGAACAAATGCTACTTCGGACGAGAAAAAATGTAACGATTTAAAATCTAATTATTACCAAACAGAAAAACACTAAAATGAGTCAGACAAAAATATCCACACGGTTAAAGTAACGGGAAAAAAAACCATGAAATGAACAAATCTATCCACATTATAGGCAAAGAATAAAGTTGTCACAGTTATTGACACAACTAAGCACACGCACACACATACCCTGAAGCATAGGTTGTACCAAAACCTTGCTTTAGCTATATCAAGACAGTCCAAAATCGTATTATAGAGATAGAACTGCTACAAACAAATGCAACTTCAACATCTGAAGATCAATTTCTGACAGAAGAGATTCTAAGAGCACTCAATTCGACACCTTCCTTCCCCATACTGCAATAAAAAAAATGCAGATGGAAAGAAATATATAAAACAACGCACTTAAAAGCAACTCACAACTTTTAAAACACGAAATAGTACGTTCTCCAAAAGAAAATACCAGGAAAAAAAAACATCTCCCGGCTCTCTGGATTCTGAAACACTTCTTAAATAAAAAATGTTCATGTGAATCCAATGCCATACCATTTCATTATCCCATTTCATTAAACAGAAAGCACAGGTAGTCATTCTAGAAATAAAAAAAGTAAAGGAAAAATAGACTTGCTGTAATTTCACCAATTATATTAGGAAAAGAAAAACAAGGCTGAAATGATGTCCTGAAGCACCAAACATATATTGTGAAAATCAAATGCATCAAATAGAACATCCTTGATCCAAACTGAAATTTAGAATCTAATGTTTCAAAAAGCAGTCAGAATTAGGGGAATGATATGTCTACAACCGCTCTGGATTTTTTAAATTTGGAGTGCTTGACTGAAGACTGAAGACCGACTTCTTTCCCCACAGTCATCAGGCGACATCAGTAATACGAGATCTGAATATTACCGCACTGAGAAAGAATCTCATTTCAGGAGGTAGATCTCTTATAGAAAATCTCAATAGAAAATTCCATAAAATCTTTAGATCCTTCCACTCGGTATATCTATTTTGACTCAGTTAAGAAATTCAGTTTTGAATTTCAGCGAATTAGTAAACGGTATCGCTATACAGCAGAATTTCACAGAAATCACTCCAAATGAATCGGCATTATTGTTAGAGGTTTTTTGTAAAAATCTTGAAATAATCGGCACTATATATGTGCCGTTAAGAAGGCAGTGTTTAGCCAACTACAAAAACAATATGGTGAGACAGATAAGAAACTAGTCAACGTGGCAGTTTACTCAATAAGATATCTGGAATAGCATGAGACTCTACTTTATGGATATTAAAACCATGATTTATCATTTCAATATTCATTTACTCAGCAAATAAGGAAATTATATCTAATATAATAAAGGTCGATTAAGAATTATTACCTACTTTGGACCATTCTAATGATCGTCGTGCAAGAAACATTTCTGAAACCTCGCTATAGCTGACTACATAGGAATAAACTTATTTTCAAGAGCACGTAACTTAAACCAAAATCTCCAACTGTTATGTATTTCTCGCAAAATCATTTTAAATAGAGATTTGGAAGTGTGCAGAAAAATCAGATAAATCATGGCTTAAACAGATAACAGTTTGAAAGTCTAAGTAAAAAAAAACCTGTTAAATCAAATCAAAATGCAACTAACAGATCAATGGATTACAGGTAATATGTATAAATGAATTAATCTGTTTCTGAGTCTGTTGAAGCGAAGAAACGCTGGAAACAGCCGGTCGTGTGAGAAGCTGATCGGCAACAACGCTGAGGCCAGAGTTGAACACCGAAATTAGACCCGTCAACTCACGTTCTTCAACGCAGCATTTCTTTACACTACATGAAGACGGTAAACGAAGTGCAGAGGTTTTACGTTTTCGATGGTGCAGAGGAGTTGTTATTGCACATAATGAACTGTTTCCAGAATCTCCGTTCTTCTCAGTCTCGTTGTCATTGATGCAAGAACAAAGTTCTTCGTCATCTGAGACAGATTTTGAAACCGGGGCAACAGCTGTGTCAGCAGATACTGTTAAACAGCCAAAGTCAGAATCTCCTTTCGACTTATTTGTTGCAAATTCTTCTACTCCTTCCTCTTCTTTCTCTTTTGCTTGTTGGCTAATCGACTGCGATGAAATTATATCTTCCGAGAAATACATATCAGGAAGGAATGCGGAGTCGTTATACATGTGTTGCTGGGCTGTTGTCTCATCCAAACCGTACATTTCCGGACCAGCAAATGAATAATGCAACGGTGCAAGACGAAGTGTCGAATAGCCAAACTCGATTTGTTCCTGCTTTACCAAGTTACCACAACTGCTATCCAAATGCGTAAGTTCATGACTGAAAAGGAAATTTTAAGTACTTAGAAAACCTTTTTGTGAAAAGTGTTTGACATTATTCAGTGGTTTATTTTTTTCAATAAAGGGAATAATTGTTGAACAGAACCATAAACACCTTGGAAAAGATTAGCATACTTGCTGCAAAAAGGCTTGGTTTCCATTGACCTTACAAAACAAAAGATATATTATAACCCGAAAATTTTCCGAGTTTTTCTTCTTTCAGCTGCGAAAATTTCAACGCTTTATTATCATTAGATGCAAAAAAAAATTCACAAAGCATATTCATTAAACAAGCTGACAGTCGAGAAAATTGCACATATTTTCGCTCTGTTCCGGATTTGGGCTTTTTCACTCTTTTTTTTTTGTTTAAGGAAATGGATTTTGAAAAACAGGAAGGCCGATTGGATCACGTTAGAATTTTATGTGTTACTGCTACACTGCATACTTGAATAACTTCCATTTACACATGAACTCATCCGCATCAATTAGCTCGGAAAGCTTTTGCGGAAACAACCTCTTTATTAGATACTCCTGATTATCTCAAATCCATGCTCCTAGCTCCCCATCTCTTTCCTATGTTGTTCTTATTTTTACGAAGTATATTATGCATAACTGCCTGAGAAAATGTTTCCTCACCATAATGACGATTGGATTTATCCACTTAAAAATCTGCACGATGATTTAGCAATATCTTAAATTGCACATTAGTAGGGATTGCACATTACACTCTGAACTACAGAAACTTCGCAACATGAAACTGTTCCCGGTTAGTCTTAGCTCCTAAAAAACAGTTACAACAATTCCGACTCCATCGTTTGCTCCCGGCAAGGCAAAAAATCCCTACTTTTTTGACAAATCCAACAAGTGAGTTGCATCCACATCCGCATTCTCATAATCGACGTCATCCATTTCCTCTTCTTCGTTATCTATATCAACATAATGAGAAGAAAACGTATCCAAAACCGGCATAGGATTCGTATGCATCACCATCATAGAGGTCTCTGCTAATGGCTCTTCCACCCATTCCGAGTTATTTACGAACATTGGAAACCTAAAAATCTTAGGTGAATTTGATCAAGGAATTTACCAAGGATCTCCTTACCAAGGATTTTTTTGAAAGGAAAGAAAATGTTGAAAACCAATCAGTAAAAAGAAAAGAGATGGGTAAAATTAAACTAACCTTTTCTGTTTATCACGAGCCTTTCTCAACAAATGTAGAATTAATAAATTTCGATGCAGCTTTGCACCACCTCGTTCACTTTTTGAATTGACCATTTTAGCGCATGAAAGACGAATTAGACGATTACACACTTCAGTTTCAATGATTTCATCAACATCATTGACTGGAGGCATTTCCGCAGTATTCAAAACTGACACCTTAAACTGTTCAAAATCAAATCATTCGCAAGCGCATACTAACAAAAGAGGTACGACAGAATGAAGCACGCTCAAATATCATAGAAAGTTATCAAATTTCGACTAACTGGAAGGACAGAAGTAATGCAATAAGAGGGGCATTATGGCGCAAAAAGCGAGTTCCACTGACTCCAAAAATGCGCTTTGCGTTAAGCACTACTATGCTATAAAACTCCATTTCCCTTATAGTCTAATGTAACCCATAACATTTTCATGTGATTTTTAGGTTCCAGCCAACAAATATCCCAGGTTATACTACCACTGCTTTGACTTCTTAAAACTTTACCGAGTAAAAACCCAATTAGCAAGTTTTTATCACCTGTTGTTTGATACTACCTTTTACAACCTCTCAGAGAGGTGGTGCAAAAGCGAAAATAACGGTATAGTACTAGACAGAGTGCGCGTAAGATTTGGGAATTTGTTCTAAGGGCGGAGGTTGGGGTGATTTCATCTACGAGCGAGCGGCAGTGAAATTTTGCATGCTTCTACAAATATTTCAAGTTGCAGGCGTGTCAGGGAATAAATGTCTCCAAATTATACAATGTAGGGATGAGGAGTTAGGAAACCTCATGTCTTAAAGTCTTCCCGATGAGTGTTCAGCGGGAAACTATTCCTTCCCGTAACCTATTGGTACTCTTCAAACCCAAACCAGGCATATGCCTGTTGGAGATTCCATTGCTTCTCTCCTTAGCCAAGAACATGTAGACGTGAAGTCTCACACTTCACTTTGCAGTGGTTCCACGCATAAAACTAATAAGACGATATAGTCTTGCTAACCGAATTAACAAGTTATTGGTTATCATATCACTGTGACACAGCAAACCAGACATAGTCCTATGAGTGACTCACCGATCTCCGCTATAGTAAACGAAAAAGATGCGCATCTACGATTCCGCAATTTTTCCCTCCATCCCCTTTACTCGGGAAATGTTCGAGAAAGCTATGTAGAAGGAGCTCAGCATATTTGGTGTAAGAGCTCTCCTGGGTGGTACCACGACGCTCAGCGCGCAGAAAGCTTGCTGCGTGTCGCTGATTGCGATGGCATCACCTGCCCAGCTTGGTCAGCAATGCTATCAATAACGATGATAATGCAAATAAAAGTGATTACAAACGGGCGCACTGGCAGCACCCAACCCAAACCTGCACATACTCCCGGCCCCCCCCCCCCTCCGCTCTCCTTCTGCGTCTTCGTTGCATTTCTGTTTCTCTCTTTCGCTAACATAACTGGCAGAGGAGAGACAAAGTGACCGATAACAACATGAGTGACACGCCCACGCCTGGCAGCCAGGTGCACGAAGTGTGGAACGAGCAGCAAATAATATAAGAGGAATGAAAAATAAAACAGACGAAAGTATGTGTGACGAGGAAGCAAAGAAACAAAAGAAAAGAAGAGAGCGTGAAACTCAAGGAGGACCACATAGACACCGGATGCGCAAGCAGGGTAACCACTTTGCCCCAAGCGCACTCGAGCATATCCCAAATGAGAGTGCATTGATGGAATGAGGAACAGACAGACAGACAGACAGACGGTTGGAGGGAGAGGGTACATCGTAAAGGATCAAACATTAGGAAATGGAGCATGGTATTGATATCATTGGCAGTGTGCCAATGCACTTGGAATTACTGCTCCCACAATTCAGTCATTGCGGGGAGACAATAAAACTCATGGTGGTTTTTATATTCCAGCGTTTGACGGGAGCATCGGAACGAGCGGGGAACATTCCAGGAAGCATCGGGACGAGCGGGGAACTTTTCAGGAAGCATCGGGACGAGCGAGGAACTTCCCTCCCACCTCATTTACCACTCTTGCACCAGTATTTGCAGCAGCCATTCACCTCTAAGTTGTGGCTTCAAAAATCAAAGTTCACGTATTGGAAGCTTTAATTAATCGGGAACGACATATGTGCACATCCTTCTTCTCGTTTCTTCCATGTGCAACATCATGCTCCAACAACGGTAATCCGAATTTGGTAACTTTGATAGGGTCTCTGTCACCACAACAACCAATCGGGCTGAACACACTGCGGTCTACCCGCATTCATTTCGAATATTCGTCAACAGTTGTTTGGAGAGAAAAGTTAGATATGAATGGTGGGAGTGCAGGAAATAGTTTGGTAATTCGAGAAATGAATGACGATTACGATCTCGGGTATACACGTGTCGTCTAGCTCATATGTGCATACGTATGAGGTAGAATTGAGATATTTTCGTAACAAGATGTTGTTCCGTTCTGTGATCAAAACATTGGAAGCAGCAGTGGGCAGTCAATGTTAAATGAAGATGAAAGCCTGACATCTGGAAAAGGTGGGGCCAAGTTTTTATGCTTTCAGACTAATCGTTCTCTGGAGCTGTTGCATTATGTTTTCTAGACTTTTTATCCCCAGCGTTATTGAAAGTCATTAATATGAACACAATGAACTTTGAAAGAGTCGATTGGCATATCAAAGAAGGAGAAAAAGCTTTGGCATATGCTTGTGAAATGAAATGTAATAATAAAAGACAAGGAGATTATCTAAATTCTGAAATGAGATTTGGTTCAAAAAGTAATGTAAGGTAGTTCACATCATTTGCTTCTTAGTGCAGAGCATTAAATATTTGTCAGAAAAACTTTTCGGATTCTTTAAAAAATTTTCTGTTTTTCTGATTGACAGGTAAACTCTCCACATTTATTATTCGGAAGGAAGGTCGAAGAGATTAGAAGTCCAACCGTTTATCCTGATCACCTAAAATTTAAAGACTAATAATTTCTTATTTTTACGTAACAACTCAACACTTGGTATCGATTTAGAACTGAGGTAGGTCTTTTCCAATGTTGTTGTTTCGTGTAGAGTGGGGAGAGTTTCAGAAACTTTCACAGTGTTTCTGAAAATCATCAAGAAGCGAAGTATATTGCCATAAATCTCATCTATTGAAAAAGTATTGAAGAACGGTTTATAAACGATCGTTTTAAATGGAACATTTCTCCTAGTAAACAAGAAAGTAAATTTCAATTGTTGGAAATTACATTTTCTGAATTCGATCAAAACAGTTTTTTAAATATTTCTAATTTTGACTATAAATAAGTTTAGGTTGCGAAAAAAAATCGTTAAAGAGATGAGAGGAAGAAAGGAGAGAATGTTGATGATCTTCCGGCGCCCTTAATGTAGAGTGTTCCGGATCAGTTCCGTTTGCTCTGTTCGGGATGCACCGAATTCTTTATGTACATTTGAGTGTGCACACTGGACAACAAGTAAAAAAACTTGAAATAACTTCTGTTTGCAAAATCATAACCCTCAAAAACGATCTCTCACTTTGTCCTCGAGACCACAACCTGTCCTATTATGTCAGATTTGACTTCCTGAATTTAAAACCGTCTGTCTTTTGATGGTTTTGATCAAAAACAATGATGAGATGGATTAAACTATTTCTAAATGTTAGTCATCATCCTATCATTCAATTTGTTTTACATGTAACTTTGAAATCAAATTTTTATAAAATTTATAATCTTTGTTCTTTTTCAAGTTCAGCATTTTCAAACTGTATTTGCAGAAATGTTTGGAATTTAGGGTCTTCGAAATTTTGCTGTTGAAATTTTATACAGTTAAGATTCATATTTGTTGTTGGAATGGAAAAGAAATGATAAATTGAGAAAGGAATTTTTCTTCCTCCTTTTTGAGTCTCCAAAGGACTTATCTTTATGCAATAGCTAGACAAAAAAAAAAGAAAAAAGAAAATACCCACGGAATAATCCTAAGAAAATAGCTATTGAATATGGAAGTAATTAACGAAACATTGAGAAAATGAAACAGTTACATTTATTTTGGAAAAGAAATAGTTAGATTCGTTTTCGAGTACTTTCCAGTTTGGTAATAGTAGCCACTGACCACCAATATGAAATACAAATTTTGAATTTCATTCATTCATGTAAATAAATACAAAATTATTTGTGAATAAAAAGTCAAGTGAGTAAATATCCACTGGTCTGTTGACCGTTCAGTGCTCTATTTTCAAATCTTCACAAACGGTGCCTAATTAATAAATATTTTGATGGTTATGTTTTCAACCTTAACAGTATCACCTTTTTGCCTTACCTGTGAAATGATCTCATATCACAAAAAACAAGCTTAAGTTTGCCGAAAAACCTGAGAAAATTTATGTGTTCGAACAATCAAAGTATGTGTATTACAAATTTGTATCATGAATATTCCCTTATTTAGATCATTTTTCCTATAAATAATTTATCACACAAAATTAAAATTAAATTTCCAACATATCAAATGATGAGTCATTTATCCAATTCCTGTAATACTGTGATAAAGGATTGCTGCTTGATAATTAAGCTACTTGTAATCTTTGATTTTTAGTGAGCAACTAGTCTGATAACCCAACTTATACATATTAATGGGTATATTGTAAAAGTATCTAATCTGATAACTGTGCTTATATCCAATGTTACATCTTTAGACTTCCATTAAACAATCCATTCCTTTGTCTGAGAAATAATTTTCTATGTATGAGTTTTATTAACCATATCCACTATATAAGGAGTTTCAAATCAGTTTTTCCTTCACGTTAGCATCATTCGTTAATAAACTGTTACCGTCATCAGTAAACCTCTATTAACCATTTTGCATACGTATCAGACAAAATAAACTTCAACCTCACTCTCTTTTAAACCAGGTAATATTTTTCACAACAAGGCCAAAGTAAGGCCAACCATATATAACATCCCAGGCCAAAGTAAAGTCATTCTGTTTGTTGAATTTCTGGAATCCTTTTTTAATATTTCTTACTATCTCTTCATCAGTTTCCAAAAAGCCATTTCTCCATTGCATGATGAGTAACACAGATGTGAAAAGCTTTTTCTGATAAGATCACTGCTACATGAATCTGCATCTTCTACATGAACCAAGCAAACATTCTCTTCGGGAATGTCGCATGCACATAAATAATTTGCGTTGACTCAGATTGAAAGTCAGGTGTGATATACTTTATATTTTACTGATTATGCAGACATATAGGAACTTTATCAAGGCCATGAATTGACTGGTCCTTTAAGCAGATCTTATTTTGCAGGACAAAGAAGCGAGCGAAATTAATTTACGGAAATCGGGAACTTCATTAAAGTACTTTCAAGAGTAATAGTTAATGAAATCACTTTTATACTGACAAAATTTGTTGGAACAGAACTGCATTCAGCACTTATACAAATATATGACAAAGTTGAAATTAAAATTGGAATCGCGGAAAAACGGTATTTTTTCACTCCTTTGGCATGGTGCTCATCTCCTCAACGGACTTTTCTTTATCTCTGTTTCCCTCTTACTTTCATTTAAACAACATTGATGGAAAGCAAAAACATCTTTAATTTGAAGGAAAGTTCTATGAGAAAATAGATCCGAATAAATTCATTAACATTAATAAGAGATCAAAAATCATTAGGCATTGATGATAATCTTTGCGGTGATAAACTTTCACCGACCTTTGGGACATATTCAACAGCAAAAATAAGCAATGACAAGCCAGGTGCTAAGATAATGCAATTCAACCAAGGATTCAACGATAAAGGAAGGGGAGAGAGAGGGAGGGTGGAAATAAATGGAATTGCCGAGGGGATAGATTTCTTTACAGAGTTCTTGCATTAATCGTTAAACGGAAACCTTAACAAAATTTCAACGAAAAAAAAATTGTCATAACTTTATCACAAATGCGTTACATATTTTCAGCCATATTCCACTTCGACATGATTAGAATGATACCGAAATTAAGGAACTTATTCAAAGTCTCTAACTGATTCAGAAGGCAACCCTTTACAGATCATTAAGTGTGCTGCTTCACCGTCCTACTAAATCAGTTATCATTATGGATTGTTAGCCAAGTTGAATATGTTATTATTTTTGAGCCAGATTTATGACAAATTATCTCATAGAAGGAAAATTCGAACGTCTACATGCAACAGTATGGACATGAATGATTTAATTGTTATTGAAGACGACATTTTCCTGTCAGTCATAATTTCTTAAGTTTTTTGAAATCAGATCAATTCCTTTAATATTCTTAAAAAAAAAGATGACTTGAAATGGTTTTCAATCTTGCAAGCAATACTTTTTTTATCAGTGTTAGCAGTCTTAGAAAAACGTCACTTCCGGGAACTTTTAGCAAAAGTTTGTAAAGAAATTTATGTCAGTTTTTTGGAGAAATATAGATATAAATGTTTCTTAAACATTCTAAGGAAATGAAGGCACACTTGGTGTGAGAGAATTTTATTAAAGGACAGAAAACTTTAAAAATCTTCACAAAAAATCATTTCTTAATCATTTCTTTATTGGACAATATTGTACAACGAAGAAATAGCTATTAACAAAAGTTTGGATGAGCTTCTAAAGGGCTGTGAAAAAGGTTGACCAATAGATCCCTTTTCAAATACTAATTTAATTTTACAAAATAAAAACTCAAATAAGTATTACTGAGCCTTGACAGACTGCTGAACTTGATATGATAAGGATATTGGAAGGAAAGAAATTTGGAAAAATAAACATCAAAACATAGAAAAAGGAATTGATCAACTTGACGTATATCAAATAACAATGATGATTTGACCACCAATTTTGACACAAATTATCAGAATTGGAAACTGCATTTCTTCCATCTTCCTGTTTGAAAGTGAAACAGGAAACAACACGGAATGTATCAACAGATGACAATTCATTTTATACTACTGACAGTCAGAAACGCAAAGACAGATGAAACTAAAAGTTGACTTAGTTAATGGATGAAAAATAAAGAATCGGATCAAAAATTGAAAGTTTTTAAAAAGAGTTTTCCTCCAAAATTAAATTTTGCTGCAATTAAAATTTAAATTAGTTCAAAAGAAATGTGAATGAGATATGGATAGAAAATCAGAAAAATGAACTTTGCAATTTATACAATCAAGTTGCAGGCTCTCAATATCTTTTCATTTCTTTTGATTCAATTCAAATCGTCCCATCGTTAATGATCTCATTCGCTCCCTTCAATATAGTCTATAATTTGATGATTTCAATTTCTTGCTAACACTGTTCTTCTACCATTTTCGATACAAAAAAATGAAAAAACTCTCCTGATGAACTAGAAAATGCATTTAATTTCCTAAAATTCCAACTTTAGGTCATACTACTCTTTATCAATTGGTAATCGATGGTGCAAATTCAGCAAATTCTTTCTATCAGGAAATCCATTTTTGTTTTAATTTCTAGAGGTAGATTAAAATCAACGGCTAAATAGCTTACACACATCCATTTCAAAGAATTTTGGAAATACAAACGATCCTTTTATATTCTCAAGACATGACACCATTCTTTTCTTTATTCTCTTATAGCCGCATTCCAAAATTCATCTTAAAACTCTCTCAACACTTTTTCTGTTCTCAACTAAGTACAGAAAATTTCATAAAAGTAAACTTGTCAGGATGGAAAATAATAGAAAATATGCAAAATTCCTTTTCTAATTTTATCACCTATCAGACTGTTCTGCACTTTTATCAGTTCTATAATATTCTCGCTTTTCTGACATTTGTTAAATAATTTTTGGTTTTTTGCTTACTGGAAAAAAAAAAAACAATTGTTCGGCAGATACTCTTTTCAAGATAGCGGGCGAAGGATGAAAGATTTTGTCACATGTAGTAATGAAGTTTATATTATCACTAATTAGATATTTCACATGTTGTTAACAACATATTCTGTTCTTGAATTTTTAAAAACAAAGCATAATTTCGAAGACATTTATTTTTGCAGCGAATGCAAAAGTAATATTTGATTTGTAAAAGGAATTCGACAATTGTTGATGGTTTTTAAATTTTCTGAACAAATATTTAAGCATCCTTATCAAATTTGCCATAATACATTTGTTTA
>NW_018108186.1:6976-13424 GCF_000183805.2 Loa loa | reverse complement strand
CAGTTCTATAATATTCTCGCTTTTCTGACATTTGTTAAATAATTTTTGGTTTTTTGCTTACTGGAAAAAAAAAAACAATTGTTCGGCAGATACTCTTTTCAAGATAGCGGGCGAAGGATGAAAGATTTTGTCACATGTAGTAATGAAGTTTATATTATCACTAATTAGATATTTCACATGTTGTTAACAACATATTCTGTTCTTGAATTTTTAAAAACAAAGCATAATTTCGAAGACATTTATTTTTGCAGCGAATGCAAAAGTAATATTTGATTTGTAAAAGGAATTCGACAATTGTTGATGGTTTTTAAATTTTCTGAACAAATATTTAAGCATCCTTATCAAATTTGCCATAATACATTTGTTTACATATTTTTCACTTAATCATTTATTTTTAAATAAAATGGCAGCCACCAGTTATCTTTGATATAGGCCAATTATTAGAAATTTTAACATGTCAGAAGTTGACGATCTTGAGTTGGCGATCCTCTGATCATTATATCGTACTAAAAGTGTAAAGTTTTGTTAACTGCCATCTATTAAAGAGGTAAGTAAATAAATATAAGGCGAATTAAGTCAACGAGTAATTGATTCAATCTCACTTGATTTTTGAAAAAGAAATCTTTCTACAAAGCTTAAAAAGTCATACTTGTCATCAAAACATCAAGCGATGCATCTTCACGACGTCATATTTCTACTATCAGATTACCTGTAACAATGCAGTATCGATGAAATGAGGTAAGATACTTGATGAAATAAGATAAACAGAGAGAAAGCCATCAAATGCGGAAGGAAAGTCTTTGAATAACATAATATATGGATGGAATACTTTGGCTAAACTGTTATTGATGGCTCAAATTTAACTTGAAGAATTTATTATGCATATTGATTATTTGGAGGATAAAAACAAAGCTTTGTTGAAATCCGATCCTTCACAGGAGCGACTGTTTATGCCATTTTTTTAAACCAAACATTCAGAAGCGTTTAATAATTCAAATCCAAAAATAAAAGATTTCGCAGAACTTTATTCCTGTTACTACAATGTTTTAAATTTCATTTTGAAGAGAATATATTGCAGATAATTGGTTGAAGTCACTTACTCTTATTTATCACAATAATGAGAGAATCCAATAACGATTCGCTTAATCGTACTGGCAAACAGCGAAAAAAGCTGAAATATCATCCATCTCCGTAACAAATACTGATCCGTTCAAATCGTTATATTTAAAGAAATTCGTTTCTCAAGCAGTACTTATGCATAAGTCATCGCATTTGTTGTAAATTTAAACCGAAAGTAAAGTTATGACAAACCTGATCTATATACAGAACTTCTTTTTGCTCTCTCCTTTCAAATTACTGAAAACATTTCGTCTTAATCAAATTTTTAACAGGAAAGTAGAAGACGTCACAATTTATCAGTCCAAAAAACAAGAGCAAATAAATTTATGTGATACAATTTTCTTTTTTCGAAATGATAAAACCGTGTCTGATGGTTCTATTTTAATTAATTAGAAAATAGAAATTAACAAAGACAGAGATGCAGTGCCCACTTAGAATACAATTCAAAGTAATATTTCGATGAGCTCATATCGATAACAACTTCACAACAGCGCACCTACTTCCAAAGAGTGGTACTTTCAAAATTCGTTTAAGTACTTTTCCGCTCCAACAAAAGAAAAATATAAAAGAGCGGACAAATGTTGAAAAAATATAAAAGAGTGGATAGAGAGAAAGTAATATTATCCATATTGAACCTGAAATTCACCAGAAAATTCAATGAAAATGTTATTCATCTCAATGACAAGAAAAATTTCATGCAAAGGTGCTACAGGTATTTTACCGTCTTCTCATATCTTATTTATAGAGTAGAAATAATTTCAAGTGAATGATGACGGACGAAAGTTATAGCCAAATTAATTAAAATTTAATTGGTAGTTAACTCTATAATAGAGTTGATGTTTAGAATTTGGCGGGACAGTGACACTCGTGCTGTTGAAACATGAATCGTCGTCAATGTCGTCAATGTCAATATAATGAACAGAAACTAGAAATGATCGTGCCCTTCGATGTCACTGATAAACAAATTTCAAATTTCAAGTACAAAGGAATTAGAAATTGGTTTCTAATTGGGAAATAATAAGTATTTAGTTTTTTAAAAATTAGCAGCTGTTTGTCGAATTTAATAGCGCCCCCAATGCTTTGCGCTCTCCATCCCTCTCAGACTCATTTTTTCTTTATTAATTGGCTAAATTTGGCTAACACCCGAGCTTCCCTTATTCATTCATATGATTTTCCAACATTTACCATTTGAATATCCGTGCAAAATATATTATTGATGTGGTTTTTGCAAGCTGGCGTTATAAACATACATCCTATGAAGTTCTTTACTTTCAACTTGGCCTTGCTTGGCTGAAAAATAATAGACATAAGTGGAAAAATCGTAAGGCAAGCTGAAACACCTTTAAAGCAAATGCATAACATTTAATTTTTCCCTTTGCGAACTTTTTAATTTTAATTTCAAGAATAATTTGTGGAAAATTTACTTAGATCGAAATCTAAGTGAAAATCTCAGATCTTTCTATTATCTATCACATTAACACTAATCTAAAAACAAAATTAAAGAGTTGACAACTTTATGAACCACACAGGTTTCGGTTAATGATTTACCCAATTACAATTAACCATACAAAAATGTCAAGGGACCATGAGAAACGATGATTAATTGTTCAAGATTCTGAAATTGAGAAAATCTATGGATATTCTTTTGTCTCTGAGAATTTCTACCAGTAAAACCTCATCAATACACAACTTTCATAAACCCACCAAGCCATCCAATTTAACATCCAACATATATTATTTAATATTCAATACATATGCAACTCGTAATATTTGTTGTAGTAAGTTCAAATCAATAATGGCTTCCGAGATTTGATGCTTGGTTTTAAATGACTCACTATTTTCGAGATATGAAAATAGAGGAAAGCACAAGGATTTGAGAGTTTTCTGGTGACTTCATGAAGGAACTGAAAGTGCGATATTTAAATGTGATATTTGACATGGAGCAGGTTGAAATAACAAGGAAGGAGTGGAAATTGTATGTTTTCAACAATTTGAAAACACAGAAAAATTCACGAAACAAAGATTTGTATTTTAACTCTCTCTTAAACATAAGCCAAAAGAAAGTATGAAAGCTAAAAACTAAGCTTTTCTTTTGAAACTGTTTAGTTTCATTGGAATGACAAGGAGTAAAAGTTCCCAGATCAACCATACCACATTAAAGTTATAGCTGTTTTATTCGAACCGAAACTAAATTAAATATTTTATTACGACTCAAAAATATAAGCATAAAACTATTTAAATTTTGATAATTGTCACTTAATGTTTGCTGTATATCTAGGAGACGGTCGATGTCGTCAATAGTGGGAAGTGAGAAGCATAACAGTGAATCGGGAAGCAGTACAGTACTCTCAGAATTTGATGCCGAATATGCCTGCTCTGACCATGCAGTTGGTTGATTTATTGATTGCATCAATAATTGGCCTATAAATTCGGCTAGTAGGAACTGTTATTGAATTCTGAGTCTATCTCCAACAGAAACTCTCTTGGAAATTCAAAACAGTTTTAAGAGAAATTTGTTGTTGCAGATGGTGCGCCAAGTGGTGCAAACCGCAGTGCGTAATTATTTCTCGGCATCATGCACCAGTCCAGCTCATATGACACTATGTATCGATTTTACCGAAGGTGCGCCTATACCCAGCAATTCTACAGCTGTTGTTCAGTATCAAGCCCCGTTGGTGCAAATCAACGTGGAGCGGAAATTTGACCCCAGAAGCACCAACGTTGCGTCTACAGCTAGGAAAGATGGTGAATCGCTGATCTTATCAACATCAGAAAAAGGTTGAGAAAGCTCTGCCAACAAATATCAGAAATAAAACAATTGTTTCTGGATATGATAATATCGCCTTGTGCACTTTTAATACGAACTTATTTATGAACTTTTCAATGCGACATCTGTACTACTTACTCATGCTAAGACTTCATTCATTTCCACTTATGGCTAAATGCCCCTTTTGGAGCGTAGTTTGTAGTTTTTGATTGTTGTCACTCAACTCAAAAATGAGACATTATGAAAGATTCTCAAAAAAATCCGGAAGAAATCTGAATAATTTTCAATGTTCTTATAAATATTAATCTTAAAACTAAAGGAGAAAGACTTAAAAGAAAATACCATGAATCTAACAAAAAATTGATTTTGAAAAAGTTTGAATTTGTTGCATTTTGGAATGTAAATAAATTAATTAAGTTTTGTTGGATGAATAATGCATAAAAAATTTTAACTCTACTATAAACCTGTCGTTGAAATCGAGATAAAGTGGGATTGCGAGAAATATCCAGGATTATTTCTCAATACATATTGCAGTCAGTCGAGGAAAGGCGGGAACACGAACGGAAAGCCCAGTATTCAATGCTGCCAAAAAATTATCTGTATTCACCATCAAAGAGGAAGAGGATGAGGATCTAAAACCGGTGAAGTTAGTGCTGAATATTGAAAATGATAGCTTTATGCATCTCAAATCGAGCCATATAAATTCCAGTCTTCCATTTCCTGATACAAAAGCCTAAATTTGCATTCAGATCCAGAATTCTTCCAGATATATACTTCTTTTCAGGGGACAATGGAAGTTTTCTTTTGCTCCTCTTAAGCGGTAAAACCATTCCTCATGGATTTTACTCAAATCTTCCAAATTTTAAAATGATTTGAAGTTTTCAGAGCAGTAATTGAAGTGTTGAAGTCGAAAATATCACTGCAAAGAGTAGATAATCTCAAATGTGCTGAGAAGAAAACAGCTAAAGAGAAAGTATTCAAATATTTATCTGTCACATATAAGGTATGTAATTTGTTGAAGAAAGAAAGGATTATTGAATTTGTTGAAATTATAGAAACATTGGAGAAATAATGTTGCAGAAGTTTATGAGTCAGGAAATGTTTATGGAATGGAAAAAGAAGTACGAAGAAGACAAACGCGCACTCTACTCAGATCAACAAGG
Source organism: Loa loa (assembly GCF_000183805.2). Classification (NCBI taxonomy): domain Eukaryota; kingdom Metazoa; phylum Nematoda; class Chromadorea; order Rhabditida; family Onchocercidae; genus Loa; species Loa loa. Next base: position 8,375 of record NW_018108186.1, on the reverse strand, counting down.
AGCGATGAAAGATAGTTTGAGCACTCCTGTAAGTATGATGCAAACTAGGCTGATGTAAATGTGTCATGTTTGTTTCATGAAAAAAAAACGAAGATTGCAGTGAAATATACAAAATCTTAATGGACATATGTCACCCGCTTGATTTGCTTATGATTTAGAGAAATGAAAATTCTGAAATTTCATCCTTATGAGTGAGTCAATTATTGTTTTGTTATAACATTTGAAATATTAGCTATAGGTGACAGTTTATTCGGATACAAGCGTAACACTCCGCGAGACTGGAACGATAACAAAGGATGAAAGAATGAATGTTTGGGGAGCAGCTGCTGGTATCCTCGATTTTGAGCCAAAAGATAGCAGAGGAAATTTAATCAAGGCTGTTCAAATACGTGGATGTTTGCCTAACACATTGTAGAATCACAAAAAAACATTGTTTTGATGATAAAACGACAAGTCCTTTTACTACACATTGCTATTTGCTAGTTGACAAATTATCCTCATAATTTCAAATGAATTCATTGAATAGAGAAAAGAAAATCAAGACATTTTCTTTTCTTCATACTGTTATATTCTTGCTGCTTTTTTTTTAAATCGTTTTTTGTTCCGAAAAGAGTTCAGATTACTGACAAAGTTCACGTCAAATATTTGAATATTTCTTTCCACTTTTATTCCTTTCCTATCAAATATTTCTTTCCTCTTTTTTGCGATAACACATAGTGTTGGCATTTTTTCAATCATTCTCTAATCAAATTCATGAATGGACACTTCAGTTTTTCCAGTCAGATTGTCCAGTCAGACTTCTGTGTATGTCACAATGAAATTGAACAAGCTGTTAACAATCAAAAATATTTTAAAAACGATATAAGTTTTCCGAGAAAAAAGGAGCTTTCCGAAAAATCAAAGTGTACAAAGGGAACCTTATCTCTATCGGGGATTTTGTAGGTTTATTTTTGTTTCTTTAACTCCTCCTTTATTGCTCTTAACTATATGGTATAATAATATCGCATTGAAACAATAATAGGGACGAAATGAATAATGCACAATAAGTATTAAAGGGTACCAAACGGTCTTGTCGCTTATACTGTTGAACTGTCGTATTGCCGCTTCTCGGCCGTTAAACCGTTGTCATGGTTGATTGCCTAACTGTACTGTATTGTCTCCTTGAGTACTTGTGCAAGCTCTCCGATTGAGTAACTTAGCGATCTGTGGGATTGCGAAACTGTGAGAGTTGTCGGATTGAGTGACTACTCAAGCTTTTTTGTAACTGCTCGTCCGGATGATTGATCCTAGCTCTCCTTTTATAATGGGAATGGTTTAACATCGCAGACAAATTGGTTTAACTACCAGACTAGAGGTTCTTTATAAAATTTCAACATTTGCATATAAGTTCTTTACAACA
>NW_018108186.1:6334-6956 GCF_000183805.2 Loa loa | reverse complement strand
TCTTAACTATATGGTATAATAATATCGCATTGAAACAATAATAGGGACGAAATGAATAATGCACAATAAGTATTAAAGGGTACCAAACGGTCTTGTCGCTTATACTGTTGAACTGTCGTATTGCCGCTTCTCGGCCGTTAAACCGTTGTCATGGTTGATTGCCTAACTGTACTGTATTGTCTCCTTGAGTACTTGTGCAAGCTCTCCGATTGAGTAACTTAGCGATCTGTGGGATTGCGAAACTGTGAGAGTTGTCGGATTGAGTGACTACTCAAGCTTTTTTGTAACTGCTCGTCCGGATGATTGATCCTAGCTCTCCTTTTATAATGGGAATGGTTTAACATCGCAGACAAATTGGTTTAACTACCAGACTAGAGGTTCTTTATAAAATTTCAACATTTGCATATAAGTTCTTTACAACATTCCGACAATTGCATATAAAATTGATTAACAGATTGGAAAAAGTCTACAATAATGAGTTTTGTCTGTAATATTTAAACATTGCAATTAAAATTGGAAGGGTTGGATTTGGATGAATGATTCATCATTTTGGATATCGAAATATTTATTTTTTGATTTTATGTAACTAATCATTTATCTGAGAAATGTTTTAAATTATAAT
>NW_018108186.1:0-5774 GCF_000183805.2 Loa loa | reverse complement strand
AGTTGTCGGATTGAGTGACTACTCAAGCTTTTTGTAACTGCTCGTCCGGATGATTGATCCTAGCTCTCCTTTTATAATGGGAATGGTTTAACATCGCAGACAAATTGGTTTAACTACCAGACTAGAGGTTCTTTATAAAAATTTCAACATTTGCATATAAGTTCTTTACAACATTCCGACAATTGCATATAAAATTGATTAACAGATTGGAAAAAGTCTACAATAATGAGTTTTGTCTGTAATATTTAAACATTGCAATTAAAATTGGAAGGGTTGGATTTGGATGAATGATTCATCATTTTGGATATCGAAATATTTATTTTTTTGATTTTATGTAACTAATCATTTATCTGAGAAATGTTTTAAATTATAATTAAAACAATCATAACATCTTTTTGGCTTCGGCAACATTCTCCACAATCAACTATCGTGTGGGAACTTGTTGAAAAGTTTCAACTTTTTTGGTTGATTCCACTCCTCGAATGCAGTCGCTTGTCTTGGTGATATTTGCAAAACGAATCCAGGCAAAAAAAGAGCCTCGAAGCCCGTCCCATCAAAATTTCGACTTTCATAAAAGTGTAAATTCACTTTCTCTACGCTAATATTTACGCTAGATCATCAATTAATATGGACGAAGATTTGTCCACTGTAAGCCAAGCTATTGTCGCCATGTCTGATTTACGAATGTTCTTTCCTTCCTCCCCCATCCACACTTCTTTGTGATCATCAAGGAGCTTAGCAACAAACTCCACTTTATTTTCGATGATATTATTCCACACCAAAATGTTAGGTTCGTTTGGTCCAAACAGTGCTAAGTGGTCTTTATTAAAATCAGGCTACTCTGATCTTTTGCTTGCGTACTATCATCACAGATAAATAATTAATTCCCTTGGCTTAAATCGAGCATTTCTGACTACACTATCATCACAGGTCTTATATCTCTCACTGAGTGAAAGATAAATGGTTTGACCTTCTTTTTTAATGTGAATGTCAGGTAACGATTTCCTTTATTTTAGGTTCTATGCCTTTAGCTTGCCTCCCTCGACCCTGGCACATCTGAGATAGTCATCCTTCACAGTCGAACTCGAGATCACCGATACAAGATATACGCTATTTACTTATCGCTGCATGTACAATAAACAGATTCCTCAGCGATCTTCACATGCAACAATGTAATGCACAACCACTACTTCGATGTCCGTTGCTCGTTACGTTTTGTTCAAACGAGTTTTTATCTCATCTAGAAGTTGATAATAGTGTATCTGAATTGAAATGAATCAAATCGAATTAAAATCTTTCAGTCTTTTCAAACCTTACTTTCTGAATTGATCGCATTTGTTAATGTTCATGCAATGAAATGGGAAAAAATGGATTTGTTATTTTGACAAATAATTAATAATTAAGAGTCAAATGGCAATTAGCATTGAAAATTTGCCCAAACTTTTTTCCTTTGCTCCTGTATGAATCAATGATCGCATTTTCTATCAAATGTTTTTACCAATCGATTAGAGAATGGCTTGAATTTGCTTTTTTATCGCATAATTTGTTGAGTAATGCAAAACCGCTGACGCCTACACCTTTAATATCGCGCCATTACTCTGATCATAACCAGCAGAGAACTTTATCGATCGTAGTCCTGACAGAGTATCGGAATGCCTATCCGACAATCATTTTTGTTCTGGACAAAGCGTAACAAAAGCAATCTGGGGTTCTAGATTATATTTGGATTGTACGCGAAGCGAATATGATGGTTCACTATATACCACCATTGGGCCACTCACGCGCTATATTACTTTGCGCAACTTCGGCGGTCCTATGCCTTAAAGGTAAGGCATGGGGCGGAGTATACAGTGCGCATAACTGAAAAACCGTTTTAGTTCTGTGAGTCGACTTGTGAATGCTCTCGGCGCTGAGTGGCTTATAAATATGTGTGGAAGAATGTGAGACATCTTTATACTAATGTGTGATGCTTTGCCTTTGGTTAAGGATTAGGGAAAGAATCGGATTCAAGAATGCGAAGAAACTAAGTCATTCGGAATTCAGAAAAACTGAAGTACCATAGGACACAGACACAAGCTCTATAACAAGGAAATTCTTTTCCTTTACTTTTGTCCTCTTCTGACATTCATTTGTCTGCCTTAGATTTTCATTAAGGACTCATTTTATATTTTTTCCTGTGTCTTTTTCGAAGGATATTTTCAAAATTTAGCAATTACATGGCATAATTTAATAAAACTTCACCAATAGTTAAATTTTGATAATCTCACCAATGACAATTGGCACGCAGCAAAATAGGCACAACATAGTTTCTAGTGGTACCACGATGCTTTGATCGAAATTTACCATCATAAAAGGGATGATGTCTATGAGAGGCACGGTTTCTTCACATCTTAAACATCCTAAATTCCCAGTGAGAAACAATTACTTTTTATTACGGATATGAGAAATGACATAATTTTCAGGATTTCGAAGAAACAGAAATCCTCAGTCAGGTAGAACTTCCAGATATAACACATTCTTATTTTGCACTGATGGCAATCAGTGATCGAGTTCCAAGATACCTGGGCAAACCATCTGATAGGAAGAAAAATACCGATGAATCAGCGACTTGCATCGCTGCAATATCGCTGTTTTTGTCGTGAAATTTTTTCTGTATTTGCCTTAGAGGAGATTGACAATGAAGTTCTTTTGTATTGCTTGACACGTACGCAAGAAATTTGATAAAGGTTTATTGATGAGAGTGATAGATTTATTATTCATAGATTATTAACAAATGTAGGAAATACAGACACGGTGATAAGTTTAGCGCAGTTTTGCATCCGTTGATGAGCTTTATCCATAAAGTTGTGTCATTAAGCATTCAAGCTTCCATTTTGGGTTAATAGCAAGTTTAAGATCTTGTGAGATGAAAAAGAATTAAAATAAAGTGTTCGAAACGTTATCAAATTCAATATTTCTCCAGTCATCAAAAATGTTAGACATAATCCTTCTATTCTGCCATAAACAAGATATATGCTTTATCCAGTGACTTCTAGATGTTGCTTAATTATACAGTTTAACTATCCTTAGTGACTTAATGAATGAATTTTTTGCGACAATGAAGAAGTCACTAATTACAAAGACATTTTGCTATTTTTGAATAAACAATATCTTTGGTTTGGTGGTTCGCACTTCAAAATGAGTTTAATTCGCTGTCGAGATTTTTCAATGAAAAGATATAATGAGATTCTTCAAAAATTTGGAAAAAACGTTTGAAAAAGATAAGACCCACATAAATGTATTTTCTTCAAAATCCAATTTAATACTTCTCTTGGCAATAGTATTGATCTAATCTTTGTCGAAATTTCGCAAGATTTCCAGTCATCCTTTATAAATCGAATGGATTTTTTGTGTAATATTTCTGATTTTAAGATTCATAAGCACATTACAATCGGTACTCACTAAATTATCCAATTAAATTTGGCAATTTTACCAAATTTTTCGAGTAGGTGCAAATTTTGTGATAACAGTAAAGCACTCTAAAAATGACTTATTTCGGAACCTGAAGACTGATTAATTCAAATGCCTCAGCATATTTCTAAAATATCTTTTTTCTCATTTCAATTCCACGGAAGAGTGACTGATTAAACCTTTTACAAAAAATGGATTAAGCTGTTAAATGGAAAAAAGAATTAATGCCAACCTTAAAATTAGCTTTTTCTTAAGGGCTTAATCCATTTTCCTGTCTTCCTTTCTCGTCACCAAAACTGACAAAGTTTCGTTTGGCTCCTTTCAGACGAATTAACCAATAGGACATCTTTTTAGCTGATTAAATTGAAATAATGATGATTATATGGTCATTAAATTCATCGTCCCCAACATTCGTCGGGTACACATAATAATTGCGATTTTGTTATTTATCCAAGGGCGGCCATTTTCAATTAATTCTTTTTTTAAAATGAAAATAACCCAAAACTTTTTTTTATTCCAATTTTTTTTCCAATTTATCAGGTGTTTTCATTAACTGTTGTAAGAGAAATTGAATAACTCAATTCTGAGATGATCTTCACGAAGGTATTTGAAAACTAGAAACTCGGTCGTATGCAGACATGAATTTCATTTTATCATAGTTCTACTGTATTTTATCACAGTTTTGAATACAATAGAGCTGGTGTTTTGATTAATAGCTCACACTGACGAATTTGAAATTCCGGTAACGATAAGTACTGAAAAAGTTTATGAAGTTGTGAACTGAATATGGCAGCTTTTAAATCTAGAAAAGATGCATTGACAACTAAGAAATGTCGGTGATATTTCGGATCTCTAAACTGAATAACCTAAATTTCAACATTGCTTTTTCTCATAAATTTTGAAATGAATGCATAAATTTGCATTTGGAGGATCTGAATCATCTTTATAAAAATGACATTTTACGATAGAAATGGGACTGTCGAATGACAGATGCTCGAAATGGAATTCGTCATTATACGTCGATCATTTCACAGCAATGCTATAGAAGTTGATCTTCCCCTCCGATAAATTTCATATTTGTTTTGAATTTTCGTTCTCCCTTCCTTCTGCTATGATTAAATTCCCAAATCCATTTTTGCCAAACGTTTTTATGTTAATCTTCAAGTTTTACAACTTTGAGATTCAAATTTATTTTTAAAAAATCGATATTTTTATATAAGCCGATTGCTAAATAATAAAAGACTGCTTTATTGTTGAGGCTGACAACATGTAATGAAACTGACAAAATTAGAACTATAATCGCGAGGGTTTGTAGGTTGACGAGATGTGACAGTCACCAAACGAGAATAGCTAAGGTATGTTGTGAAAGAAGTAAAAGTTCGGGTAGCGCAAAATTGAATCACAACTTCTGGAAGAAATTAGCAAAATGAAAGTAAAGGACAACACTGATTTCATGAAGAGAATAAGAAGGAAGGTCACATGATCCGCACTATTCAATCAAATGAAAAACTATTCGTTTCCATGTCCTTGTCAAAGAGAATTTGATTTAGCAGTGTCCTTCTCTTTTTACCAAATGAAATGTTCAGAGGCACCTTCCTCCAATATAAGGCTTTGGATGATAATACCTCAGCGTCTTACATACTTCATTATCTTGTCTTAGTTTTTTTTTTTTTTTTTTTAATTCGTAGGAGTTGTAATGATAGTTAATAGATGTGCTTGTCGCCCTCGATGTCAATTTTTCTGCCATAGAGCAGATGGACACTTCCGCTTCATTGCGAACTGTTCGACACTTCCATATTCGTTTTCTTGTAGAAAATAAAGTCAACAAAAAATAAAACCTTCCGATGAATCGGTTTTCTAAATACTGCTTAAATTAAGCAGTAGAAATGTAAATGATTGAAATTGGAAGTTAACACGTGCCGAAAATTTCCATATATATCCGAATTTCGAGTAAGTGAATTTTTCAGACGATACTGTGAATATTAACCGGATAGCTTTGTTGTGTTCGTGATCTGTACAATTAAGAGATAGCCTATATAAACAGAGGAGAAGTATGATGCAGCGCATTTGTCCTTCACTTTGCATTGCCACTTTGGCAGAACAATAATAACTAATGCAAATTCACCATTTCCCCATCCTTTCACCTCCCCTCCAAAAATTCCTTTCACTCCACAGTATGTTTCCTCTGTTTTATTATTATTATTATTATTATTTATTATTATTATTATTTATTATTATTATTATTATTATTATTATTATTATTATTATTATTATTATTATTATTATTATTATTATTATTATTATTATTATTATTATTTATTATT
>NW_018108185.1:936044-937484 GCF_000183805.2 Loa loa | reverse complement strand
ATTATTATTATTATTATTATTATTATTATTATTATTATTATTATTATTATTATTATTATTATTATTATTATTATTATTATTATTATTATTATTAATTATAATGAAGTGACTAATTATAATGAAGCGACCATTAGAATGTGAACTCTTCATAGCAAGTAATAGCTAGGCAATTGAATGAATTCAAAAATACAGTTATATTTAGGTCAAACAAGATGATTTCATCCTCTAGCAACAGATTACAGAATACTCTGGAAAATAAGATTGACTCGAATAATATTAACTCAATGGAGTTTCAAATTAAAAGGAAGAATTAATTAACTAAGATGCATTTTAAATAGAATCATTAGAAGTAAACGGAATGGTTAAAGAGTGTAGGACTTTCCATTTTGTCTATATTCATAAACTACCTAATTTAAAGTATGCAGCTCAGAGTTAGTTTATTTTTATGAAGAACGAGCGGCATAGCATTCTATTGAGGCTTCTCGATAGTCCAGAATTGTGTTCAAAATTTCATGATCTTCGAGTTGCAAAACAGCAAGAATATGATCATCACGGCATTTTTTCAGTGAGAATTCATACAAATAGCCAACAGTTTTTAAACATACTCGGCGTACATCCATAAGTTCTGCGAATATCCCCGAAATCAGCATGTCATCGATATGGACATAGGATAGGGGCTTTTCGAGAGCCATCAGGAGACGTTTCGCGGTAGCAGGAGAGAATAACCATGCACCACCGGCCAAATAGGTCGGATAAGTCACTGATGCATAAATCAGTGAATTTAAAGCCCTAAATTGGCAATTAATTTTAGTCCAATTACTTTAAAAGCCAAATAAGTGCCTAAAATCGAATCATTTCAGCGAAGTACCAGCATTTTTTTCAAAATCGATTCAAGTTCTCTAAACATTAAATGCATTTCTCCGATCAATATTATTTGAGAACGCTTTTAAACACCAAGACAATAAATTTAGCTCAGCTAAAATATACCATTTACTACTATCTTCGCGGTGTGCTTTTGCACCTTTCCAACATTTTCCATACACGGCTATCAGATTGGCGTCCAGCTTCGAGGTGTACAAAGCAATTTCATCCGGAAATGCCACTATATCTGGATCACCCTGAAGTGCAATTTATACAGTATTCTCATTCCAGACCTGAGTTTCATACCCTGAACCGGAAACACAAGTTGCAGCTATGTCACTAAAAGCCATTGACGATTCCTTCAAACGATTTAAAATAAGTAAGAAAAAGCATTGCAAAATTTACCTGCATAAAAAATCGGGGCGCTTGGCAGTTCTGAACAATCCAACTTAAAATATTTAATGACTTCAGCGTCATGTTATTGTAAGTGTCAATCATATCAAAAACGATCAGATCGTCGTATTTTTCAGCTTCCAGCTCTACCAATTCATTTACTTCACCCACTTTCTCAACACCCAA
>NW_018108185.1:928666-935438 GCF_000183805.2 Loa loa | reverse complement strand
CAGATTGGCGTCCAGCTTCGAGGTGTACAAAGCAATTTCATCCGGAAATGCCACTATATCTGGATCACCCTGAAGTGCAATTTATACAGTATTCTCATTCCAGACCTGAGTTTCATACCCTGAACCGGAAACACAAGTTGCAGCTATGTCACTAAAAGCCATTGACGATTCCTTCAAACGATTTAAAATAAGTAAGAAAAAGCATTGCAAAATTTACCTGCATAAAAAATCGGGGCGCTTGGCAGTTCTGAACAATCCAACTTAAAATATTTAATGACTTCAGCGTCATGTTATTGTAAGTGTCAATCATATCAAAAACGATCAGATCGTCGTATTTTTCAGCTTCCAGCTCTACCAATTCATTTACTTCACCCACTTTCTCAACACCCAATACAAATATCTGTAAAATGTATGTTTGCAAGAGTTCAACAGCAGAGATTAGTAATATGCTCAAAATATTAAAAGTTGGATGAATTATACTAACTAAGGAGTGTTTTAGAGATCCAGCCCATGTTGAGCGAATAATACTCCTCCATCTCATATTTCCTGGATGAGTACGAATGATATAAAAGACGGGAACACTGGGACATTGTTGGAAGCTAGGAGTCAATAGTATCCTAGCGTCCGTGAAATTGTATGGTGCAAATATTGCTTCGGTAACTTCACGCGCTAAAAATTACGATAAATAATTATTTATGCAGTTCTGAAATTCATGTCACATTTTTTTCTATTCATAAGAAATTAGAATGATAGTTGGTAGAATGAAAATCCTGGAACTGAAATCCTGAATATCAAAAAATATGCTTGTGATTTTTACCAATTTGAAATCTCCAACAGACATATTTCGTTGAAGTTTCGAATTTTGGAGAAAAATACGAAATTAATGAAATCGTTCGAGTATATTATTTTTGGAAATATGAAATCGATAACCTTTCTTGGCATTAAACGAAAAGTTCATATATATGTGCAATAACAAGGTAGAAGAACAGAAAATGATGACCATACAGCAAATATTTATGAATCGTGTGCGCCTCAAAATTGCTTGTTTCAACCGCCTATAAGTGATGATCGATTAAATCAAATTTAAATAAATGATTTAAAATTTGAAAGAAAGCAATAATAGCATACGTAAAAGTACAAAATAAATAAGAAACAGAAAGCATATTTGGACTGACATGATGACTACGTCTTTGAAGTACTACAGCCATAAGTAAGAGAGAAGATTTTGTATATTAGGAATTACACATTGAGGAAGGATAACGATAAGCTGAGAAAGGTATGAACTAAATGAGCAGAATAGAATGACCATTTTCTCCAATATGTAAATTTGTATTGTAGCTGTGGGACTAATATTAGAGAAATGTCGTTTATTTTGAAATATCGCTGAGCTTAAGTCTAAACCTTAATGATCAGAATGCAATCAAATAGAGTACAATGAAGAGATCAGCAGATGAAAAATTGAGTAAGGTACACCAAATTATGATAATATTGTCTGGTAGAATCTGTTCCCATGGAGTATGGTGTTAGAACTTTTAAGACAGATGCAATGAACCTTTCTGAATGAACAAATACAATGAAATTTCCTTCTTTGTTCATTAACGGAAGAATAAAACGATGAAAACAAAAGAGGAATTGAATAGTAGGAAATAAATTATTGGTATTTAATTTAATTAACTTCATTTTCTCTATTTAACTTTATTTCATATTTCAATCCGGTTCAATATACGTTCAAAAAAATAGAATGTTTGTGTCCTACGATGTAGCTAATACAGTAAAGTGCTATAAAACTTGACAGTTAAGATTATAATATCATTCTTTTCTTGAATATTTCTTCCATTTCAATATTACAATCTAGAATTTGAGGCTTTTTGATACGTCAGTACCAGGAATTACTTCCAGAAACATCGATGTTTAACTGTGTCCGAACTGTGTTATCAGAAAGATGTAACAACGATATGATAATATCGATCGACCTATACAAATTTATTCACAACGAATAGATAAGTTTAAAAAAAATGATTTAATGATGATTTTAAAATTTAACTGGTAAATTTTGTATTGTAAAATAAGTTGTCGACAAATGGATATAATCGTATTGTAGAATAATTAATTTGGAATGAATGATGTAAAACTTACCGAAACCTGCAGTAATGTTTCATAATAAATGATACCATACTCAAACATACAATATTTCCGTCCGTAAAGCTACAAAGAAATAAAAATGTTTATATCGCTGTGAAATAAACATTCGCGAAAATATTTTGCTTTTTCTCTCTCTTCTGAATCATTGAAAATTCAAAACAGATATAGATATTAGGAAAAGATTATTTGAGGGGGTTTATGAAATGAATAAGCTTCAACTTACAAATCTTTATTTTATAAATGAAAGCCATTTGATTTAAAGGATTGCCTCGAAATAGACATTATATATCATTTTTATTATTCTTATCATTGATATACAACAAAGATCCCAATCATCGCATTAATTTGGAAAAATTATTCCACAACTGAAACGGACCGCTCATTTCGCTCTGTAGTCATGCTAGACGTATGATACAAGTAGATCATTAATACACCGCGTTTGCTTTTTTGCCTTTTTTGATAAAAGGATTCAAGATGACCCGCAGATCTTTTTGTCATTTGTCATATGATGTTGCAAGCCATGAACATTTAATTTTCAATTCATAACCGAATCATTGGCCAGTATTTACTATATTTAATCATCCAATGAGTTATGTTATACAAATGCATAACAGACAAAGAGTGAATCCTTTGAGGATGAATTCTTCTCTAAGAAGGAAGGCATGTTGTAACCTTTGTCAGGGTGGACTAAAGCAGCCAAGTGAATAGGAAGAAATAGGTAAGCGAGTGCAACAAAATTTCATTTAGTAATGGAGCTTCATAATCTGATTATATACATCTGCAAAGAATGAATAAGTGAAAAACTTATTGACTTGCTTTGTAGTTAAAAAATTCTGAGCCTACCCAGAAAAGCTAAAAGCCAGGAATAGTCCTGGTCCTATCCTTGTAGATAGTAAACAACATGATTTCAAGTTCATGAGCTCTTTAAAAAAAGTGTAGATTAAAAGTTTCCATATTTAAAAACAAAATGCATAATTTTAAATATGCATTTTTTCTTGCCACCTCAAACGCGGCCATGCTTTATCGTCACTGAGACGAGAGATATAAACAAATTATTTCTATGTTTAAAGCACCTTTCAAATACAATTTTGCCAAATTCTGGCAGCGTGCCAGAATTTTGCTTGTGATTTGATAAAAACAAATTTGTTTGCTATTCTTTCTGTTACCTTATTATTGCATATTATATTGGAATATTGTAAGACATTTCGGGCTTAATCATCTGGACAGTTTCATTGCTGATCCATTACTCAAATTCATTCATATTCCAAAAAATGAGCAATGTCGAATGGTTTTGTAATTGCACAAGAGATATGATCACTCGATGTCCCATGATGAGGGGATGCTATCGAAGCTCAAATTATAGATCTATATTTCAAATGGACAAAGTTTTGATTCATTTAGGAAATTAAGTTTCGAAAATTAGGAAAGCTTTTCATCCATTATGTTCCCCATAAGATCTTAAAAGCGCTTAATTGTCATCGCTTTTATGATTGTCGGAGAGACATGTTGTTAGAGAAAGCGAGCAAACTTTGCTGTTTGCATAATGACAAATAGAAGTGTTAAATGGAAAACTAACACAAGAGTGGAAGGTAGACGCATAACCTGGAATCACTAAGTTATTAATAGATGCAACAGTTTCTGATTGACATAAGCAATGCTATCACAATTAAGAAAGAATGAAGAATCGGAATGAACTGAACCGAACTGAATTCGTCCAGCTAATGATTATGATCAATACTAGTTGAAGTTTGATTTTTAGGAAAGAATCCAGAAGACGCCAGTACGTATTTAAAAATGAATTCGAATTATTGAGATAACTGATATTTTCATAGCAATTCTATAACTTAGTGAAATCGCAGAAAACTTCCTAAATCAAACAAAACACACCATTCCAACAAGTGCTTCAACTATGCCACAAATGATGATTATCAATTAAAATCGTCCACAGGTCGCAAAAATAACATTCGAAATTTGCATAAATTACACGTATGCGCTTTCTCGCTTATAGCTTTCTCTATCCAACATAGGCAACAAACATACCATTCATTTCAGCTTCTCGATCATTGGTCATTGAAACGCATTGCTTGGTTACAGCCGTGCTATAACTGACTACAACACTTCATCGAGACATTAACTTGCCATTTCATCTTGATGGCATGTCAAACTTGATAATGATTATTCGGAACTTGACAATGATTGGTCGGAAACCCGAGAAATTCATAATATGTTAAAATAAATTAAACAAATTCATAAAACAAACTATTCATTAGTCGTTTACATCACAAAATCATCAAATAAATGATTATTAGTAAAATGAAATTATTTATAGTAAGTGATTTTATCACCTCTTTGTTTGACTTGTTTAATCATACTCTAATTATCCCTTTGTTTAACTCATTTAATCATGTGGACAGACCTATTTACTCTGTACTAGAAAAAATTTCTTTCAAACATCATGTCATTATTATGATCTATGATAATATTGCATTTGCTCATCAAAGATCTTACTTACTTGATCATATGTCTCAATATTGTAAACAACTTGCGCCATATTATTAAGTTCAATTACGGATTATGAGGATCTTTTCCGCCCTTATATTTTCAACTACATCTTCTGATTATCGTCATCTTTCTTCCCTTTCAATTAGTTTGCGGAAACTATCATCCTCCGGTAAACTGTGTTGCTTAATAAAAACATTCCTTTTGCCTCTTCTAATCGTAGTCAATCCCCCTATATTTCGAATTTGGACTGATTTCATTTATTCTTACTGTATTATCAACAAGTCAACCACATCATACTTTACACGCGTTTAATTTAACACTAATACCAATAAACCTTTCCAACATTTCGTACGAAAAAAATGGATAGATTGAGCAAGCATAGAGAGTTACTGATGAGTTAGGGAAGTAGAATTTAAATCGCAAGTTTGCTGAGAATAAAGCCATCAAGTCCTAACAAACAGTGAGCTTCATATCATGGCATGTCGCTGTTCAGGCACGAATAAATGATATCAGTTTATTCTTGCACTTCAAATACCTTTTATTGAGCTGCTTATAAATAACAAAAAAAAAAAAAAATGAAAGGACAAAGTAGTCAATGGAAAGTACAATTCGCAGTTAATAACTGAGTCAAAACATTAATGATTTAATAAAAACGTAAGGGAATGCAAGGAACGAAATTCAAAATTCATTTGTCTACCAAATATTTTTCTACAAAATAAAGAGAATCAATATAAGACAAAGTAGCATAAATTATCTGTTTGGATTGTAGATCTTCTTCTTCAATCGTGTGATACGCCAAGCATTTGGATCTTCGTACTTATTATACAAGGGATTAATTGTCTGGTTCTTTTTAAATGCTGATAATTTCGTATTATCGCCCATTTTGAAGAAAGACGGCGCGAATTCCACTAACCATTTCGCTTCAATAGCAGTTACCTGAAAAAACTAATGTATGCATTGTTGTTACCATTAAGCTGGTCTCAGGAACGTTATAGTTTAATATGTATTTTTTTAATTCATAACTATCTGATGCAAAACAATAAACTTAAAACCGTGGTAGTACGACGTGATTGAAAAAAGTTATCACAAATTATTTTAACAGTAAGATTTACAAACCTCACGCATGTATTCTTTTGTTGTCATTACAAGCTCATGATACACAACCCATTCTGGTTGGTTTTGAAACAGTGCACTAGAAGGATGAATATAAACATTTTGGCCGTCCACGATTGTTCGATATCCTTCCTAAAAAATAAAAACGATTAAGTAGAATGAAGAGAATTTACTGATCTACCGAATTCTCCCTCTAATAAAAATACTTCCGAATATTGAAAACATCGTCTCATAGTATGGTACTGCTTTCTTGATAACGATATCTAAAAAAAAAAGAGAGTTTCTCAGTATTCTTAAAACTAATCATTTTGAACAATCAAATTCATCTTGACCATCTCATATCGAATCTAACAAAGAATATACCTGTGGATCTCGCTTTGCCGCATTTCGAAAAAACCCTGAACATATAGCTTTCTGTATGCGTTGTACATCTCGACCACAACTTATTGTGTTTAGCTTATGTCTGTCCATGATACTAAGCAACTGTTTCCGAATATCCTGCAGAAGAAATAAATTGTGAAGAAATTAACTTAGAAATTTTCCGAAATGTAAAAATTCCTACGTAAACTAAAAAATTAAAATTTACATAATAATACATTTAACACAGACCTGTGCTCTTTTTAAAGTTCGAATTTGAATGAAGTTTTCATAACACCATGGCTGAGAAAAATGATGATGCTTCCAAGAATTGTAGACAGCTAGTAGTGTTAAGTGGTCGCCTTCCGGTTGATGAAATTTCGCCTTTTTCTGATCTGCTATTTCTTGTTTGTCCTTCAAGACAAAATAAAAATTTTCCGAATGTATATTTGAACCTCTTCAAATTCTTGAACAAAATTAAATTTGAAACATGCATTATGAGGAAAAGGGAAACCACCTTTGGTCTGTAGAAAACATTTTGCACCGACAACATTGAAACAATAGTGAGCACTTCATCCGAACAACATAAATCCACTGACATGATCAGCAATTTAGCCAAACTAGGTTCCAATGGAAATTCTGCCATCTAAATTCGAAA
>NW_018108185.1:887527-927628 GCF_000183805.2 Loa loa | reverse complement strand
AGTACTTTTACTTACCGTCAAAACAAGGTAACAAAGGTAAATGAAGAAATCAGAAACACACCTAGTAACAATTAGCTTGAGTTCCGGTCGTTTTTTCACTGCAGCTTTCAATAACCCAAATAAAACATCGGTATGAATAGTTCTTTCATGAGCTTCGTCCAACATTATTACCGAATATGATGTTAAATCCGGATCCAGCAAACATTCTCTGAGTAACATACCATCCGTCATGTATTTCACTACAGTGTCTTGGCTAAAAACATGCAAGATGCTGATCATCCCATAAAATAAATCATTTAATGAGTCAATAATTTTATTTCAAACTTCACAGAAAAGTACCGATTCAAAACACACATTCACATAACAATCTCCTTTACACACAATGCCAAAAAAAAAAAATCGAACAAACAAACCTTGTACAATCTTCGAATCGAATAGTATAACCAACTTCAGAGCCAAGTCTGCAACCCATTTCTTCGGCAACGCGCTTCGCAACGGACATCGCGGCCACACGCCTTCAATTAACAATGCAATCAACTGAATAAAAAGTATGCAAAAGAGAATTATTGAAACAATATTAATGATATCACTAAGAGAACTGTACTAATTTGACATGTCTCAGAATATTGACAAGAATGTAATCATATTTTGTAATCTGGTTGGAAAGATATCCGTTGAAAAGTAAATAAACGGCAATTGAAAGCATTTCGCTGCAACATCAGTAAGGACGCATTACTCAAGGTTTATAGGAACATGTTTCAATACATCGAATCAGTTTGCTCTGTTAATAAAGTTAGTCAGTCACAATCAGATAACTGAATCAGAAACATCATTAAAGTCCAATGATAGTAACAATTTGAATTTTGGAGCAATGATCTCTGTTTAATTTTTGCAATCTAGTATTAACTTCGTCATGTATCGTACTACTTACGTTACTGCTTTAACTTCCATAAAGGAATATGCAACAGAAACTATTTTTAAACGAATGGACTTGATTGGAATGTAAGAGTAAAATTCAAATAGTATTTTCGTTTACCTCGGTTGAGTACATCCAATCCGACCACGAGCAGCATATCCAACTTCAACCATGTACTGAGTGATTTGAGTTGTTTTTCCGGACCCAGTTTCACCAATGACAATCAAAATATTCTGGGCAGCAACTGCCTCCAGAAGCGCTTTCTTCAATGCAAAAATTGGAAGCGATTCGCGTTGCTCTTTAAGTGACATGTTTGTTCGTTTCCCGTAAGTTGCTTTCCCACCGGCAGTTACATGTCTTAGCCATTCTGGCATTTCCTGAATTACTTAGACACTTTCTTTTCTGGAATACCTCTATAGAGATTCAGGTATATATATGGCTGTAATACTCCCAACGGAATCGAGAAAGCATTTCAAATTATAATAAGTGATGCAGATGCATCGTAGCTCATAGTAGTGAGAAAAAAGCAATTGACGTGTCTGTTGTGACGATGAAAATGTTACTAAAATGGAAACATATCGGATGCCAAAAAACTTAAGCTAAAAGTTATACTTATTGTCTTGTTGAGTACCGCAAAAATAAAGCTACAATTATAGGTTCTAAAGCTACCTTTTGCCTTTGACTTGGCCCCGAAGTATCCACTGTAGTCTGCACGGATAATTCTGCCATAGGATCATTGATTCTAGCAGTGGAAGAAAGACCACTACGATGAGAATGAGATTCTTGCTCACGCTGTGCTTGCAGTTTTTGGTCTCGCCGTTCTTTTGCGAGTGCACTCTGGAATAAACTGCGGTACAAGCATTACCATAATGAATGTATTACAAGTGTACAGAAGGACTTTTACAAAATGAGAGAATGATGAATAAGAAGATATAATTAATTGACCTGCATTAGGGCTGCCTGTGCTAAACTTCCGTCTGGATTTTTCACAACTTTTACTGGTTCGAGATCTAACATACATTTCCCGTAACCGCGTAAGAATTCCGGCTCTTCCTCAACAATTTCTATTTCGATATCTTCACCATCACTTTCTTCTTAAAAATATTCAATAAGAATACCGGTAAAAATCAACTAACATTAAATTATCAATATAAGTCAGTGTATGTAACAATATATAATTAAATAAGTACATAATAATATATAACTAAACTATCAATATAAGTTGAGGAAAGAAATGATAAAAATCTAACATTAGTAGTATCTGTATTAATGAACATACCATCATAATTCCTCAGAACACCAAGTTCCTCATCAAAATCAGGTAAATCAGCATTAGTGATCGCTCCTCCGCCTTGCATTTGCCTCAATTCCCATCTCTCAGGAGTTGTTAAACGAACACGACTTTTCACCACACTAAAATTCATCCAAATATCAAATTATCTAACAAAGTGCTCTTCATGATGAAATAAAGCAAAAAGAAAAAAATATTCTACTAAGAATATCTGAGTCGTTTGCTGTAATCGAAACCTTTTCGACTGAGTGACAGATACATCATCTGGATTGCGAGAAGTAGACGGATCCATCCATGGTGCTTCGGGATTGCGAGGCGGACGAGCACCATCTGCAAGTGGTGTAGGCTCATGCGGGTTAAGATCTTGTCCTGTTTCCTGGTCAACTTCTTTCATCGACAAACCAATCTTTCCTAACTCGAATTTAATAACCTAGAAGCAACTTTACAGGAGAAATGACAAAACGCACAAAACGACCAATATACGTTAGTACGTTAGCACGTTAGATGTTAGATGTACGTTAGCACCGATAAGGCATAGCAAACAATTCCATTACTACATTTATTTGTACTTAGAATACTAGCAACGTATTGAAACGTTCCAGAAACAAAAAAATTCGATACAAAAAAAACGAAAAAGAATGTTCATTTACCTTAACTTTGACCTTCTGGTTCCGATTTAATACATCAGAGACGGCATTCACTCTGTCCTGCCTGATTTGAGATATGTGTAAAAGACCTTCGAAGCGCTGACGTAAGCCCTCCAACTAAGCGAAAATAGAGCTTTGGCCGAATAGATAAATTTAAAGGAAATGAACTAATAATTCGGTAAAAGTAAACGAAGACAAACAATCTAAGTATTGATAAACAACCTAACAACCTAAGGAATCAAGTAACGTCAGAATTTCTAAATGGTGCATTATTGCTAATTTACAATAAGTACAAGTTGCAAAAAAGGGAAACCTGTATAAAGGCTCCAAAGCTTTGAATGCTTATTACTCGGCCATTGTAAATATGACCAACAATAGGTGCGAGACTCATTCTCCTCCTTCCATTTTCGGAAGAATATGATCTACTCCTACGATGCCGTCTGAAAATAAACAGCAAATAACTACCTAATAAATCAAAAAAAACAATAAATACCTACGTATTTACTACCTCTTTTATCGCATTATTTATTTTAGTAGTTACAAAAATCCTTTTAATCTTAGTTTCATCCTCTCATAACCCCCCCCCCTCCTCGGAATTTCATAGCTAGGAATTTAGAAGTGTTACACCTGCCTTGATAACGGTTCCTTTTGTTTTTCACTCCGATTTCTGTTTCGTTTTCTCCTTTGACCTGTCTCAGTGGGACTTCGTCCTTGTCTTCGGCCATCATGCGAATGTCTATCTTTCCCATCGTCCGAAGAACGGCGATATTTTCTTTTTCCAGTGTTTATACTTTTTAACCGATGGTCGCTTCGTTTCTTTTCATTCGATTTATCCGTCATTTTCGTCTGAATTCTATTTTATTTAAAAACGGAAAAAAAACCTAAAACGGAAACTGGTAAGGACGAACCAGCGAACTGGACAACTCAAATTACATATCGAATTTAAGTTTGATAACAAGGGAAAAGTTGAAATCCAACATCACTTTCTCCTAAAAAACTATTTTTTCAACCACTACTTTAGTAAAGCCCATATGCTGGTAGATAACATGGTCGATAATCTTCAATCTCAGAAGCAAACTGAAGAAAAGGACGGACTTTTTCCTCCTTCCATTTTGGCTGTAAGCCTTCTAGTTCATTCATCAGTTTATTTGCATCGACATTTGGCATCGCAAGAGCTGGAAGTGTTTCGCGAAGCAATTCTTTATCATCCGAAAGCGTCTTCGCATTTGCTACATCTTTCTTTTTCAGTTGCATGTGCTGTATAATGCGAAGGAGATTTGCTAACAAAGAATCATCAAACTGAAAACAAAACACATACAAATAGTGTCCCTTCAAAAAGTTCCTAACGCAATAATATGCCAGGCTTTAATAACAATAATATACCATGCTTTTCCTCGCGGTATTTCTTTTCGTTTATGGCTGATTGTCATCAAATTTTAATCCTATAGATTTCAATGGAAATTCGTTCTTTGTCCAGTCCTTCAGAACAAGCACGGAAAAAGACTGGAAGATTATTCGAAACGATATTCGTGTAGTGCATACCTGATCAGCCAATCCTTCCTTCGTTATTGATTTCTTGAATTTATCGAAAGTTGGATTTTCAGTAGCCAAATATATGATAAATTCCGCGACATCCTTATCTGCCAGTCCAAAGTGATTGTCAAGTTCGACACACACTCTTGACACCAGTGACAGGCGTTCGAGCTCCTCCATTTCTGAAATTCAAACAACTTCAGTTTTTATGCCAGCGATAAACTATCACACCAAAATTAACTTATGTCTTCTCCCTTCAAACAGAATCGCAACATTTGCACCAACATTAATCCTACATTACACCAGCGCACTGATCAGGAGACAAATAGCTAAAATTCTTATGGTTCGCGACAAACAGCGAGCTCTTGCATGTCAATAGTAGCAGCTCATCATAATGATATCCCAGTTATGGAAATTTCCGTTCCATTAATAGAGTATTCAGTAAGTACCTCCCACTACAATGGAAGGACGTGCAGCTGCGTGATCAACTATGGGAAGTATTGGATGAATGCTATGTACTTTCCTTGACATATCATATCGAATATCTTGGTAACATTCAGGTTAACTACCAAATTGGACCATACCGGTCGGTATAATACTGTGAATCTTCCCTTCCTTTTGGCAACCATAAATACTATCACATCATGAAGTGAAAAATTCTTGCTATGAAATATGCCATTTCGTTCAAAAATGTCCGAAATGTGGGGTGAGTGGAAATGAGCATGGAAATTGAGAAGGTCAGAACAAGAGGTGAAATCAAAACGAATGTAGCAAGACGAGTCAGACAATTGATTGATCCGAGGTATTCAACCGTTTAGATGAGTCATGCATGTTTACGTAGGTCGTATACTTCTTGTGTGAGTCATGCGTGGTTCATACATGTCTGTGACGTAACAGTCGGTATTTATCGCGGAGTATAAATCAACGTAGGAAGAGTGTGTACACTGCGTTTTCTAAATCACTGGTCATTCTCATTCGAATGGAGGTGCTTCCGTACAAGAATTGGGAATATTCGATGATTGATAATGTACATAATTCCTGACTGATATTACCGCAGATACAAATGTGGCAGGAAATATCTGCTTGTGATAACTTTGTCCACCAGTTACTTTAATAATTAGTACGAAGTTAAAAAAGAAACTCCCAACATTTTGCTTTCGCATCTATTGCAGTGAGGGGTGGCAAGTAGAAATAAACGAATGTTACACGAGCGCAAGCGTGCATTACCTTCAGATGTACAGAGTCGCAGAACCGTATATATATATATATATATATATGTCTTCATAATATATCCATGTCAGTGAGGCCAAAATAATGTTCGAAGTTAGCATCTTTAACATGTGACTGCTGGGATGTGCTTATTTGATTTGTACCCCATCCAAATCTCATTTTTAGTAGGGAGGATATGTTTATATATAGAAATGAAGTTTTACATGACATTATGCTCTGTCTGCTCTCGCTTTAGCGATTGCTGTCGTAATTATAATTTTTATGATAAGCTTTCAGCATAATAAAGTAATAATTCAGAAGAGGATATGTCGATCAGCTGGGGAACACAGTACTCGAAGCTGAAAACGAATCTTCGTTTGGCAATTAATCGTTTGAAATTATTAGAGAAGAAGAAAACTGAGATGGCACTGAAATCACGCACCGAAATTGCTGATTTCATTGCAAGTTTGTTTTGAACTTAGAATGTTTTTCATAAACCAGTACTTTGGTGGGAATAATCAGTTGTTTTGGATGGTAGGTTGAAGAGATGAAACACATTGCCTCAAGTTTCTATATAGGTCTTCCAAATTATGTTTCAAGCATCCTTTTCATTGCATGACTTCCAGCATAACAGACATGGAATGCACTTTTTATTGGTGGGGTACTAGTTGTATATGTCTTTAGGAGTACCGAAGTTCGTACAATGATATGCTTTGGAGATGTGCTTCTACTTATTGAAATGTGAATTAGAACTTAACACGTCAAATTGTAGCAGATAGCGTCAGTTATTGCTTGTAGTCTTTCCAGCATGAACAATTTAGAATTATTAATCTATGTTGTTTATTTCAATAAAATGGACATGGTTGAAGTGGATCAGATATTTCATTAATATGTACTCTAGACCACAAGGAAGACCGTGCTCGTATCAGAGTAGAACATATCATAAGAGAGGATTTCCTTGTCGAAGCATACGAGTTGCTAGAAATGTATTGCGATCTTATTCTGGCACGATTTGGTCTCATACAGCAAATCAAGTATGCTTTGTTTCCTGACTTTTATTGTTTTTATCTCTTAACGCAGATTAATTGTAACGAAAAATGTTACAGGCAACTTGACGATGGAATTGCTGAAGCAGTAATCAATATTATATGGGCTGCTCCTCGTGTGGCAACAGATGTGAGTGAATTCAAGGTAACAATATTTTCTTGTGACAAGTTTTCCACAAGAGTTCTACGAAACTTTTTTTTAGTGAACGTGGTTTAATGTAGAAGCACAGCCTCTTAAAGATATCGTTCTGATTCAATAGTTTTAACTGTGGATTCTCTTAGTCAGTTGCTGGATTGGGTGTAATAATTTTCAGGTTATAGTATAAGTACTTTCCGTAGAGTCCGTACTGAGCTCCTTCCAGCATACAGGTGTGCCTTATATATGAATAGATAACATGGTCTAAAACCCTTTCGTATAAAACCTGACGTTATCATTATTAACCTTATTAAACTTTCATCAGAAATTTTTGTTGCCCTGGAACTAGATTAATTTGCTTGTTTCTGGTTTGAAATGTTTTCAAATCATAGGTGATTAATGACCAGCTGACTATGAAATATGGCAAAGCTTTTGCTGAAGCAGCACATAATAACCAGCTAGAATATCCTGCCAAAGTATCACCAAAGTTGATGGCCAAACTAAGCGTACAAGCGCCTCCAAAACTCTTGGTAGAGCGGTGTGTTTCCTTTTTTCTTTTTGTTAGGTAGCGAAAGAAGAAAAAAGAATATATAATCGGTTTAAAGTCATTTCGCAGTTTGAGATTAAATATGAGTTATTTTAATAGTCTAGCTTTTGCCTAACTTTTCCAGATATATGATTGAAATTGCAAAGTGTGCAGGAATACCATTCACTCCTGATCCAAATATTATGCGTGAAGACGAAGTTGCTGCTGCTGAACAGATGTTGATCGATTTTAAAAATCATGGAGGAGTAGTGTTTTTGTTATATTTCTAGTAGATGCTTTTATTAATTTCGGAATATGTACGTTTATTTATTCACAAAAATGTATTGTATTGGAGCAGTTTATTATAATACTTGTTTAATTAAAATTATTTCCAGCAAGGTTATGGTTGGATGTATCCCGATGGCAGTAGTTCAGATAATAAAAAGCCACCTTCCCCACCGACGAATGAAGGATCTGGTTAGCAGATGCTTTTGTATTGCTATCAATATTATATGGCTTACTTGAAAGCATTCGAAGATCATTTTTCCCGAGTACTGGTTGTGTATGTAAATGCCCACTTTTCAGGGTACTATCCCGGGCCACCACCACCTCCTCCTGCTGGATTTAAAGGTGCTTTCGGTGGAAGTGGTGAGGTAGGTATTCCAGCTTCTGCACCAGTGTCAGACCCAACTAATTATGGTGCTCATAATTATCCTTGTTTGAATCAAGTATGTTTCTTTTTAAATCATTGCATTTATAAGCATAGCCAGAAGATTTCTGCATATGTTTTGGTTTTTTCATTTCCTGTTTCACCTGTTTGTCGCTTAAATTTTAAACCGACCGTATGATTATTCTAATATGTGCCGATCTGTTTTCTTTTATTTTCTGATGCTCATTATTCAACGGTTTGAGCTACTACCACTGATTCATTTAGAATTTAGATATATTTCATGCATCTTTTTGATTATTTTACAACCAAATTACGGAAGAAACTAGTTTTGTAGGTCGATGATTCATCGAGGGACATCAAAATCAAACCGAATACATCACCGGGTGTTCCATCGGCGCCTCCCACAGATGCCAATTCGGTTCCTCCAAAAATGAATCTTGGTAGTTGGTTTCTTCATTTGTCTTGCCATTTTTATAAAAACAAGATGTTAAAGAAGAGTGTGGCAATTTTGGAGGAAAATTTTTGGATTTGCTACGAAGTAAATGCAATTCTCGTTGCAGTAGAACCAGAGTTCCCAGAACCACCGAACGATTTACCGGGATCATTCGACTCAGCATCGTTTCCATTAACGAAAAGTAATGATGAACAGCAGTTAGGTGTTGTTGGTAGCAATGATGAGCTTGATTTTGATGATTTAGCAAAACGCTTTGATATGCTAAAGAAGAAAAATATCAAATAAGTGTCACGTTTTTAAAATATATTCATTCGAAAGTTTCATTTGTTCCATATATTTACTTTATTTATGTTATAGTGTTATCCGAAAACAAAGCACTTTATTCACAAACTTCAACAAGAGTGTGGGTCACTATCACTACCCTTACTGACAGGGAGTGCAGAGAGAAGTGTTGTAAATAAGTGATTATTTTCACGTTTTTAATGGAATTTAGCTGATTTCAAAAACTGCTCACAGAGTTTCGAGTTACAACCATCATATTTGGCTGATAAAAGAACTTAGATGATCGTTGTTGCTCTAGAGACAGGGAAAGATATTCTACTGCTCGAGATTCATTTGTGTGTGAATTGTGTTTAGGCGAGACTTCGTCAGTAATTGATACTTCGAAGCTTGTGTAAGGAGTTGATTAAGAAAATTAGCAAAAAAAAGATTGACTTCCATACAGCCTCTGAAATTTTGTCGTAGTGGTGTCTGACATTAGTGGTATTTCGATGGAATAAGAAAAACTCATAAATTATTGGTACTTCTGTTTAGTTTCTCCACAGTTTGTAAGATAATTTCAACAATCGCATCAAGGTTGCAATTATGAAGCATTGTATCATGCGAAAATGGTATATTTACGACAGTTGTAGAGCAAAGATCCATCCAACCGTAATCTCGCTCATCTTCTGTAGTTTTTTGAGGTGATTTTAGAAGGGTTACGTGAAGTCGAGAAGGACTCCCTGAATTTTGACTTGGGATGTAAATACGCATCATCTTCAGCAACTCCCACGCATTTTCGATCATTGCTCCTAGCAATTCAGTATCAATTTTGATGTCGCCAGTTTGATATTTCACAATTTTGTTGATTTGCTGACGATGCTCCTCATAAGATGATAGTTCTGTTGCGGAGGTGCTTCTGCGCCAATGCGCTGTTCCATCAATGGATATTATGTCATCTATATGAATTTCTGAAATAACATTTTAAATGGAAGGGATATATGTTTCCAAAATTTTTATTAATAAGTTTTCTTTGAGATACATAAGATTCCTGGAATTATTTACAATCCTATACAAATTTGATTACTGGATAATAAGATTTCCGATATTTTACCCAGTTGGTATACCTTTTCGAAATATTTCAAAAAATTATGCTTTCCACCAAAAAAAAAAATGTATACCTCTTCAGTAAAAATTATACCTTCTAAAAATTATACCTTTAAAAATTATACCGATATGAATCGATGTTAGAGAACTGGCAAACCAAGAACTTACCTTCTCGTTGTAGTTGTACAGCACACTGATAAGCCAAAATTGCACCAAATGATGCACCGATGAATATGCGCATTTTTACATTGCATAAATGATCATGCAAATCTCGTACATATTTGGAACATAAACTTTCAATGGACTGATAAAATTTATGATCCGCTGAATATCTTCCAGAAAAACTATCTGGATGTTCAACGCCAATTATTCTGAAGGAGCCTGGTAGCTTTCTTATTAGTTGTCGTATCATTGGTGCATATGTCCATGTCACGCCACCAACGAGTGCGTGGAAAAAACAATTACCCCACTTCCTGTGATATTAATATTTGATTCGTTTTGATGAAACAATCGAACTGTTGTCCGATTCTCGGGTGTTTGTAAATTGTCTGCTCTTTCTACAATGCTACATTTCCTAGACACATTTCCAGCACTTTGTAATATTAGATCGCTGTTTTTTTCAGATTCAGAATTCATAAATCCGATTCTCTTACCCGGGAGAGAATGGTCTCTGTCGATGAGTCGCTTTTGCAGCAAACTTCTTAGCTGTGTAAAAGTGCTGTATTTGAATATTTCATCAATTTCAATGTGAATTTTAAATTCTGACTCAATAAAGCGTCTTAATTTCAAAGTAAGCAACGAAGTTCCACCTTCCAGAAAAAAATCATCATCATCTCTAATCCATCTTTTCTTCAAACATTTGCTCCATATTCCCCTTAATTCCAAATCAATAACATTTCCGCCCTGATCATTCGCAAAGAATAGAGAAGAAGGTTTCGCAATTGCTTCATGCGCATTTTCCCTAGGCTTTATTTTCTCGTCTTTCGTTATTTCCTGGATGTTAGCATTGACTGACATTTGTTGTAAAGCAAAAATCATTCGCTGACACAGTGCTGAGATATGTCCGCGATTTTCCATTCTGATTCTACAAGAGTAATAGCTTTTCACACGGTCTACTTCGACTTCAATTTCGTGAATACAATCCGTTGGCGCTTGAACTTCACCTTTACCTATTACTGATTCAAGATTTTCTTCCAATCCGTAACGAAAATTAAAAAATACAGTTTTGTGAAGACGATACAGGACTTCAGTACCTGGTGATTTCAGCTTTTTCAGTTTAATTCGAATTAATTTCAAAAGTGCAATAAATGGTACTTGCTCGAATTGACGGATCTCGTTAACTGTTCTATTTATATTTTCTACATATTTCTTCATAAATCTTGCATATATATTAGTAGGAGGAGTTCTTGCCATTTGCTCCTTGGAAATGGCGAATTTTGTTTTATTTCTAGAGTTATCCATAATATCACTCGAGGCACTACTGATGATATCAACTTCCTTTAAAGGGATGTGTGTGCTGTTTATCAGTAAATAGTTAAGAAAGTTACCTATAATATTGTTTGTTTTGAAGGAGCGATTAGCAACTGGTACATTTATAATTAACTGACTTGTGCCAGATAGTTCATGTAAAGATGAAGCAAATGCACTAAGAAAGGCTACAAAGGGAGTGATTTCAAGGGATCCACAAATCTTTTCAATCTTCCTTACTTCGAAAGTAAATCCTGTTTCTAAATAGTTTCTAAAATCTGTAGATTTCGAATATTCAACAGCTTTTCTAAAAATTCCAGGTTCTAAATACTGATTAATCTGATCAAACTGATTCATCCGATCTTCAATTCTTCCCCAGTTTTCCAAAATGTTGTTGAAATTTGGGTCATTTATGATCCACTTTACAATTTTATCAGCATATTTAGCTGCTAACGTTTCTAAAAAGTGCTTTTGTTCAAACTGTTCGATGGAATATTCAGCATATGTAAAAAGCAATCTTGAATTGCTATCGAACTGCTTGTTTTTCAGAACTTCCTGATACAGATCTCTTAGGTCATTCTCCAGAAGATTCGTTGACCAAGCATCACTAATGATATGATTCATTCGTAAAATGACAGTATGAGATGCACTGCTGGTTGTTTCAAGTGCACATAAAATCGGTGGTTCGTGTTTGAGATTTATTTTCTCGTCGCGAAGTATTTTTATCGTTTCCACAACATGATCTTCATTGTAGAATGCTGGTTGTGTCAAGTAATAGCTATGCTGTAAAATATTGCTGTAGAAGTAAGTTTCTGTCCCAGAAAGTAGTTCCTGGTGTACATCATAGTTGAGTTCCGGAAAAATTGTTCGCAACGAAGGTTGTTGTAAAATTAGGCGCAGAAAAGCCAATTTCAAATATCGCAGGCTGAAGGATGCATCAAATTTCTGCACAAATATGAGTTCATAATATTGCCGTTGTTTCGTTTCATTTAAGAATTGAAATTGTTGTTGCTGAAAGCTTAGAGGAATGTTATCAAGACTAAAAACTTTCTTGTTTATCTGATGAAAGCCTTGAATCCCATGAATTCTTTCATTACTTGGCTTTTTGTGAGAATTTAAAATGTACTGTGACAGTCTCCTCACCGTCCGATGACGAAAAACATTATTTATACCGATAGAATGTACAAGATTAGCTTCTATCAATGTGGTGAGTTGCGCTGCCGAAAATGAATTTCCACCAACCGCGAAAAAGTCATCATTAATCGAAATGTTATCATCCTGGAGAACTTTCCGGAAGAATCCAAGCACCTTCCATTCTATGGTACTTTCTGGTTCTATATGCTTGAAATATTGATCATTTTCAGGATTTTGCAGCATTTCCAGAGCCAAGACATCAATTTTTGAATTTTTGGTAAGTGGATATTGCTGTAGGGAGTGGTACTGAGTTGGTACCATATAATACGGCAATTGCTCTAACATGAACTGTCGTACAATACCGGGGTCGAACTTGGTCTTCAACAAATCTGACAAAATAACAAAAGCCACAAGCTGCTGCTGTTTCCCTATTAATTTTGGGATTACTTTCGCAGATTTGATTTGTGGATACTGACAAAGAATGGCTTCGATTTCACTCAGTTCAACACGGTATCCACGAATCTTTACTTGATTATCGTATCGCCCTAGGAAAAGAATGTCGTTATTTGGTTGCAATCGGACCATATCTTTAGTATCAAAACTAATTCTTGATGATATCTGACGACAAGCATTTATTTCGCTGATTCCTTTGTTTTCATTTTCTTTCTCGGCATCTCGTTTTACATCAGCTGAAACAATATAACCTCGCGTGATCCCTATCCCCGTGATGCATAATTCGCCTACTCCCATTTCTGGTAGAACCTCTCCACAGAAATTTCTAATTGTAGTAACAACATTCATTATTCCACGACCGATATTATTGGGTCTGTCTAACAGTTTCATTCTCTTGGTCAAAGCATAAGCTGTCGTTTCCGTTGGTCCGTAATTCTGAATTACATTAACACCTGATTTTAATGCGCATTCCAAAACCCTTCTGCTTGCACTTTCTGCCCCAACAATCCAATATCTCAGGTGTTTCAGTTCCCCAATCTCTTCATCCGTGAAGGTACTCACCAGTCCAGGAAAAAGTAATGCATGAGTAATTTTCCCATGCTTCACTTCATCCAGAAACTTACTTGGCGTGAAAAAATCTTCTCGGAGAAACAAAGTACTACCATTGATCAATGCCATCATAATTTCTAGAACGCTATTATCGAATGCAAAGTTTGTAAATTGATAAACACAGTCCCCAGGTCCCATCCAGAAATCTCCAGTACATGCTATGGCCATGTTGAGAAGACCCTGTTGGCCAACTGCTACTCCTTTAGGCTTTCCAGTAGTTCCCGATGTAAATATCACGTAAGCTAAGTCGTTCGGCGTATTTCTCAGATATATTTGAGACTCTAGTGGTTCTTCGTCAAATCCCAAATCATTTAAGTTGATTTCCAGTGCATTTTGAAATGAAAAATTAAGTGAAGCTTGAAATTCGTCATCATTATTTGTTATCTTATCAATAGCAACATAAAATTTTGCTTCCATTTGTTCTAAAATATTCAAGACTCGCTTGGTCGGACTTGTAGAATCTATGGGGAGATAAGCAGCTCCGGCCATGATAATTGCCAAGCATGTTACCAATGTTTTGATACTATTATGAGCAATAATTGGTATCACTGTATCAGCTCGTAATGTATTACCCGTTATTCGAATTATCTTTTCTCGTATAATTTTCGAAGTTCGGTAAATTAATCTAATTAGAGTACGATAATTGATGCTTTCCTTACTTCCAATAACAGCTGTTATGGTTGTCAATCGACCGTTGGTTACAAGGGCTTCTCGAATTAAATTCTGATAGCTAAATGCTGGATAATCACATTTTCGGAGAACTTTTTTGTCGTCATTTCTTCTCATAAAACATTCTTCACGTTCACTTGATACTACTTTCTCTTTTGATTTCATATCCATACTATTTTCAGCACTGAAATACTCTCCATCAGAAGGAATGCCATACGGACATTTTCGCCTATCTTCATATTTCATTTCATTCTCCGTTACAATGATCTTTTCCATTTTGCGAATTATTCTTGCCCATTGATTAAGCATTATACTCATTGATTCGTTGTAGAAGAGATCTTGTTTACATTCAATTTTCGCGACAATATCTTTATGATATTGTGTGAGAAACAATGTCAAAACGCACTTCGTAAATTCAGAATTATCGTTTAAAATTTCATGATAATGGTCGGAGTATTCCTCATAGTTGTTGACAACCATAATATCAGCAAAGTTAGAAACTCCATGTTCTCCACATAATTTTTTCATTTCTTTGGTAGAAATATCAGCGTTTACGTAAGCATCCGCTAAACTCCTCGCGATGTCTTGAATTAGATCCTGATATTTTCCAAGTCTTAAATCGATTATCACTGGCAAAACATTGATGCACATTCCAACACATTGTTGAGCTCCAGAATCACGCATATCTACCGGACATGAAATAGCTATCTTGGATGCTTGTGTTACTATTCCCGAGAGTACCTTGCTGAATGCAGCAACCTGTACAACAAACGGAGAGCAACAGCATTTCTCAGCTACTCTTATGATCAAACTGTTCAAACTTTTGAATCTTTTATGAAGAAATTTACATCTATTACTGCACGAAACGGTAGCAATTATTTTCTCATAATGAAGATTTGCGCTTTCTACATCTTTCAAAGTTTGCGACCAGAATCCTTGCATTTCAGTGCAACGTTCCCTGAATCGTTGTTCAGTTCGCTTGCTGAATTGAATGAAATCGTCGTTTTTCATTGAGATTTGTATATCTTTGAAATAATTGTCATATAACTCTCTGGCTATTATAGACAGCGACTTTCCATCGCATATGACGTGGCTTATTTCAAAATGAAGTTCAAAGTGACTATCATCAGAGAGTTCTTGTTTGATATTATGAATCAACCAACAGAGAATCGGTACCGCATGAAAAGGATTTGGTACTATCATTGCTGCTTGCTCACTAGTCGTCCGCGGTGTAATGTAAATTTCAGTACCAGAATGAATTTCTTGAAAAAAATCGTTGTTCTGACAGTAAAATGTTGCACGAAATGCGGAATGACCCATTATTATTAGATTGAGGGAACGTCTTAGTTTTGATAAGTTTATTGATTTCAAGGATATTGAAAACCCCGTTTGATAAGCCTTGATAAGATCAGTTGTCAAAGGTGCAGTAGTACTACGAGTAGTAGTAGTAGTAGTAATGAACGAAGTGGAAACTGCTGTTTCTGTGACTGCATTATAATACATCCCGACCAAAGATTCCTGAAGTGGACATACACGAATTTTGAACCTTTCTTTTGATGCCATCAAGGCCTTTGAATTTTGCTTATTGTCTATATATTTCGCAAGTTCTTCAATTGTTTGATACTTGAAAATTGCTTGTGGTGGGCACTGGTAGTTGATTTGTTGCTCTATTTTATAGCAGATACTTGGAATCAGCAGGGAATGGCCACCTCTTGCAAAGAAATTGTCAAAAGTAGAAATTTCTGGACTTCCTAATACTTCCTTCCAGATGCTAAGCAAAGCTTCTTCCAACATCCAATTCTTTTTGATTGTATCTTGAACTTCGCTCATGTCTTTTGAATTATCATCCTTGATCATCTCAACCATTAGTTTATTAACGTTAATTAATTTGGAAGATTCCAGAATGTCTTTCACTTCCGCAGATCGGCTGGACAATATTTGAGAAGCTATTTGAACGAATAGTTCCATGGCATGTTTTATCTTTAAATTACTATACTTCTCAGTTCTGTACTCCACCGACATCTCAATACAGTCCTCAAATTCAGTGCAGTACCATGCTTGGTCGAATTTCGCATATTTTGTGCCAATTTCTTCGATAATCGTCTCAACTCCCTCAATTTTTGGTATTTTTATTGCAGAGGCACTTTGGACAACAAACGAAATCTGATATGCTTCTGTACCTGCACTGTCTCGTCTTGGGTTCAGCTTCCGGATAATGTAATCGAAAGGAATATGCTGAAATTGGAGAGCTTGTGCGATATTTTGTTGAAGATTACGAATTAGTTCGGAGACACTTTGAAAACTGGTATCAATCGGAATGATTACCGTATTGACAAATAATCCGACACAGTTCATAGTACTGATTTCACGATTTAATGCAGAAGTGACTACAGCAAAGCGATCTCTTAGTTGTTGTTGATCGGCTAGTGAAGAACGTACAGTTAAGGAAAATACAGCAAGCAAGTAAGCAAATAGCGTGCATCGTTCTGCCATGCAAAAATGCTTAACTGTAGACAAATCCAAAGGCATTTTGAGTTTAATTAAATTATTTCCTCTGTCAAATCCTTCGTTAGACAGATCAAACTGAAGCGACAACGGTAGGAAATTCTGCAGTTTCAGGCTCATTTCTTTCAGATACCTACATTCTTCCTGCACTTGAAGCTCATCTTTTACCATTGCTTTGTTAATCGACAAGTGATAATCAGCGCTTCTTAATGCAATCCGAAATTTCTCCAACTCGCTTCGCTGTTTCAGAGAGAATTCAGCATAACTACTATCCTCGGTGATATCAAAGGATACATTGCCTCTATTGATAAGTACATTGTAAAATTCCACAAGATCGTTGCTGAGTATAGCGATCGAACGGCCATCAACAATCAAATGGTCGAGAATCAGCATTAGCTCTAGATTGCCGGAAACAGCTATAGCTAACAAAAGCGTATCATATAAATCTGGCAATTCTGACTCTATTCTCGATCCTATTCCGTCATACCCAAGCGTGTTTCTGTGAACTTCAATGTAGCATTCACTCAAAGATACTACTTCCTGGATTGTTTTTCCAGCCTTGTGAAGAAAAATTGTGCGCAGAAGTCGATGCTTCCGCATAACGTAATTTAAAGCAGCATTCAAAATTTTGAGATTCATATAACCATGGAATGTAAATAGAAACTGAAGTTTGTAACTTTCACGAAATTCTTTTCCAAAGCTGTAAAGAAATAAAAGTCTTTCCTGCTGTAAACTTACTGGAACACTTCCATTAAACCAGAATCTGCTTTTCTGTTTACTTTCATTACAGATCTTCTCAGATTTTCGGGACATCTTACTGCATATATTATTATGAATCTGCAATGAATTAAATTTAAATCTCGCTGATTCCAGCTTTGTTAGATTTCCAACTTCTTCATGATTACCTGTTGAACAGTTCTCTTTCAAAGATTCCAAAATAGCTCTGAAAGATGTTAATTGAAAAATATCCCGAAGCGGAAGATCTATTCCAGTCTCACGTTTGATATTTTGGATTGCAATTAAAGCTTTCAACGAATCGCCACCCACTTCAAAAAATGAATCATCGAGTCGAATATCTTTTCCTGGCAGCAGTGTAGTAAATATTCCCATCACTTGTTTTTCCTGCGGTCCAAAAATATAGTCAGCTTTCAAAGGAATTTTTGATTTCAGAGGTTTTTCTGGTATGGGTAACAGTGTCCGTTCGATTTTACCCTTGATATTTAATGGGAATTGCTGAACAAACACATAGTGACTCGGAATCATGAAGGTTTGTAATTTTATCATCATGTATTCGTTCAAACTTTTTATCATTATCTGTCTTTCCTCCATTTCCGGGATGATATCTTCACAAGAAATAATATAAGCTATCAGGAATTCTTCCGTTTCTATTCTTTGCAGACAAACAATACATTCTTTGACCAAAAGATGTTGTCCCAGTATAGCTTCAATTTTGGGGATATCAACTTGAATACCTCGAATTTTTACTTGAAAATCGCTGCGGCCATGAAAAATTAACTTACCAACAGCGTTTTTTATTTCGGCTCGATCACCAGAGTAGAAATAACGCCTATCGCAATTTGACAGTAATTCAAGTTGTGTCAAATCACGATTGCTGCGAAATGATATTTGATTAAGGTATTCATTATTATGATAACCGCGACTAATACCTGCTCCCGAGATGCAGCAAATCCCAATAATACGTTGTCCACATAAATTTTTGTCACCATCATATATGGAAAAGTGAATATTTTTGAAGGGTTTACCAACAGATGGAGTTTTATCACAAACTTTCATTAACTTACAGGTGGAATAAATGGAATGTTCAGTCATACCATATTGATTATGGAAGCGAAGTCCAATTTGCAGAGCATCTTGTAAGGCTTTATATTGAATATAATCACCA
Source organism: Loa loa (assembly GCF_000183805.2). Taxonomy (NCBI): domain Eukaryota; kingdom Metazoa; phylum Nematoda; class Chromadorea; order Rhabditida; family Onchocercidae; genus Loa; species Loa loa. Next base: position 909,095 of record NW_018108185.1, on the reverse strand, counting down.
CCAAAATTAATTTGTTCCAGACTTGTCAATTTTTTGAATTGTTCTGACTGAATAGCAGACAAATACGCCGGCATAATATAAACATGAGTAATCTTTGACATTTCCTCTAAATCTGGTATTCGTTGACTTGCGAGGTATAAACTCGCTCCATTTGTTTGAGCTTCCAGAATATCTGCAAAAAAGATATCAAATGATGGATTTACTACTTGATAAATGGTGCTATTTGATTTAATACTCAGTAACTCCGTATAGTTCAGTGCCAAGTTGTTGAGTCCGTAAAACTCGGTGCAGACTCCTTTTGGTGTACCGGTGCTCCCTGACGTGAAAGTCATATAAGCCAGATTACGCTGAGTTGACTTTTTCCTGAGCTCTTGATCAGAATATCCGGAAATTAAAGTGATCACTTCGTTGATATCATGCTTAAACACAGGACTTTGCTGTTCTGGATTTCGAAACAATGTTCCACAGGAATTTTTGGAAATATCCTCAAAAAAGCATTGATTTACGACCTGATGCTGTTTTCGGTTGCGTTCATGAATGACAGCTGGACAAATTAATTTCACAAGGATTTCTTTCAACTGGTCTGAAGAAATTTCCAGGTTCAAGGGAGCTACTCCAATTCCACATTTCCATAGAGCAAAAATTGTTAGCAGAAGAAAAACAGATCGATCAAAAATAAGTAGCATAAAACTATCGTTTTGTATTTCTTCGCCCAGAAATTGCAGCCAACTTTGCGTAAGAAATCTTGATAACTGATTACTTTTCCGTTGCAAAAATGCACTCGAAAATGGTACTCCTCTTTGGATGACGGTATTACAATAAGGATTCATCCTGTTTTGTTGATCGATAAGATCCAAAACGGTACCTTTCTGCGGAAAATCACATCGATTTTGAAATCTTAGCTTATAATCCACAAATTCTTCCATAGAACTTATCATTTTTATGCCTTCAACAAGAATATGCAAATTTTGCGACATTTTATGAAGAAGTCTGAGGTATTGATGTACCATTGTTTCTATGGTACTTTGATAGAAACGGCTGCCGTTATATTCAATTTTTACTCTCATACCTTCTTTATAAAAGTAAAAATACCAGACCTGATCGTACTGTGCAAAATTTGAATCATTACCATCGTTGATGTCATTGTTTTGGATAGCGCTATGAATGTCGCTGCTATCGTCCAAAATAAATAAAACTTGGAAAAGTGGTGAATTTGACAGATCACGTTCTAAACACAATGTTGCTATCAAATCATCGAATTGTAATTGCTTTTGGATGCATTCATTTAAACGCTTGTTAGATTTTGTAATAAAATCATGAATTCGATCACTGGGATTAATGGTGTTGATTAGTGGTACCACATTTAATAAACAACCAATGATGGTGCAAAGTTCAGGAATTTCCCTTTGCGCAACTGCTATCCCGACACAACAGTCTTTGAATCCATGTCTTTTGTATTGCAAAAGTTGAAAGTTGGCGAGAAGGACGGAAAATTGTGTTACACAGCAACAAGTAGCTAGATTTTTCAAACATTTCTGGATTTTAGAATCTATTTTAAATTGTAAGCAACGACCTGAATATCTCCCTACTTGAAGTCCAATTTCATCTACTGGCAACGCTTGCAATGCAACGTTAAAAAGCTGATGTTGCCAGAAATCTTCACGTAACTTTTGACTTTCAGAATCTTGTCTCTGTTGATGTTCTAGAAGAACAAAATGTCCATATTGATACGGTACTAATTTGAGCGGATTTTTTCCGTAGTAAAGCATACGCAGTTCGTCTGTTAATAATTTTATAGAAAAACCATCAATCATAATATGGTGCATCTGGATAACAATTAGATTTAAACTTCTGATGTCCACAACATGCGTGCAAGCAGTTTGTGCTTTTCTTGGAGCCCAGTGATTGCCTCGATCAGAAATACCTTCCTTCAATTTTCTGCTAGCTCTAGTATCTTCCTGTTCAGCGATGAATAGCCTCATCGGAACAGTAGGGTCAAATAAATCGGTTGATTTCAATGACTCGAATACATTCCTAGATTCCACACGAATCCAGAAATAAGCTTCAGTGAGAGACAAAATTGTTTGACCTGTTACCGTATAAATCGATCGCAATGCTGTATGTCTCGCCACTACCCTATTGAATGCCTTTTGAAGTCGATGAATTTTTAAACTTTCAATGCTAAATTTCACAGTTTCAATGAAGTTTGATTTCTGTTCGGGATCCAGCTGATAAAAGAAAATCAATCGCTTTTGGGCTGCACTCAGCGGTATTTCAGTACTGCTTCTGATAATCTTTGTCAACTTTTCCGTAAGAAATTGAAAATTTGTGGCCTTCATGTTTTTAGGAATACTATTTCCTTCGATAGAGCTTTTCAGAATGTATTCACTTAGGTCATCAATAGTAGGATGTTGATGAGCGCTTCCGTAAGCTATCGAAAATTTTCCCTTAAATTGGGTTTGCAAAACAAACTCCAATTTTGCTAATTTTAGAGAATCAAATCCGAGTGATATAAATGATACTCGGTCGTCGTCGCACGGTACTTCGACTATCATTTCTACCGCCTTACGAATTTTATTAAGTATCGACAGTTTGTTTCCTGCACTTGTAACAGATTCTGAAATATGGATCCTTGTGTGATCATGGAAATAGGAAGGACTCGAGATATCAATTTCTGTCGAACTTTGAATTCCTTGTTTGATTCTTTCTTTCCCATGGGAATGAAATTCATTAAGATTGTTATCGTTCCTTTCTGAGTTTTCTTGGGTCTTTTTATAAGCTTCGGATCCCGCTGGTTCTTCAGGAAATTTTTTAATGCATTCCAAAATACTTCTATTGAAGCTAATTCCCCTTACATAACCACATTCAAATCCATCAAAATCATAAATTTTCATACTTATTTTGATAAATTTAAATTCTGTAATTGCAATCCATAATTGTCGGAAAATAGCTACCGGCAGCGCAATTTGTTCGACTTCTTCCACGGGTATTTGTAAAGTGGTCCCGAAGTGCAATTGCAAAGAGTACTCCAGAAAGGTCAACATCTCGCTATCCGAAACAATATATTCGTTATCGTTACTGAGGTTAAAACAAAATACTGTCACGAATTCTCCATGCTTCACTATTCTGTTATCTTTTTTCTTCCATACCGAAACATCATGCAAAATCTCTGAAGGCAATATATCCAAATTATCAATTCTGAACATGTCAACTAAAATTTCATCTAAATTCTGGCATGATTTTGTTTGCCAATAACGTATTTCCCCAATATATCCTTGAACTGAATTATTTCCAGAAGAAACTTCGAGAAGTTCCAAATTATTTAGTCCGTCAACTGATTCCGGCAATGGTTTTCGACTCAGTTCGTGATCCATTCGTTGATAGCCAATTTTAATAGAATCAAGCATAAGCAGCAAAGAACTATCCCCAAATCTTTTTCGACTTTCGATGATTAATGGTAGCAAAACTTGCTTCAAACCCATTTCCAAATTCTGTAAAATAATTCTCGTCTAAAGAAAAAAGCTGAATTCACGCTCGTGATCGAGTTTGTAAAATCAAAGTGGAAGTAAAGAGTAATCAAAAAGTCGGAAAAACTCCGAAAATCATAATGCAAATTTTCTGTCGGATTACGGAAATTAAAGCTACGTTCAAACAAAATTTCCACAATATCCGACAAACGGGGTGACGAAATCTTGTAAGTAAAATTAAAGCAATGACAAGGATATAAGCTAACAATGGACAGCGTAAAACAAAAACGTCTCAGTACCTACACAATGGACAGTGCTAAAGACTAGCCATACCTCCATGATAGCCCCGATGGAGCTTACAAAACTCCTCCCTAATCTTTATATATATATATGAAAAAATCCTGGGACAGATAGTTTTTTTTTACAACCGAGCAGACGATAGATCCTCTTCGCTTGTTCTCCACGACAGAACCCAAAAACGATGACATCTTCGCATATCCGCACTACTGGACAATAAACTACGATATTCTTCTACTCGCCAAATACATTTCCCGTAACGTATTCTCAACTCAACGACCTATCAACTAAACCGACAGTCAAATTATTGTCCAAGGCAACGACAAGGAGTTTGTTAGTTGATCATATTACTTGCTTTTTGTATAATTCATTTATCATTGCTTATCAATTCATCGTGTTATATACACACATATTTTATACCTTTCTTCTTGTTGTTAACTAGTAATATTGTGCAAGAACAGTATTACCTTCCGAATAAATCTGTATCACCGAGAAACGAGTTCAACAGGAAGACAATTTCCCAACAAAAAATATTTTTTCTCATTTTCATTAGGGTGTGCATATTCTATGACTGATAGATTCATCATCGCATTCCATCTGACAACAATTATCAAATTCTGTTTTAAAAAACATTTTTAACTCTTATTTATTTAACATACTAATGACCTCTGACCATAGCTTAGCTTATTCATTGGCTTATTCATGCTGACCATAGCTTACTCATTTTTCTTCATCCCTGACAATTTAATAACCTCAAATTTTCAACAGGTGCAGCTGACTTCTATCATTCTGCCTAAGAATTTATAACCAATACAAGTTTCTCTTTTTCCAGTTGTGTGATTCCACGGTGATAGCAACTAATTCCTTGAATCATGATATTGGAATTTATTTCCGGTAAAGATCATTATTTAAACTAAAATTTTGAACATTAAGACATTAGAACTTCCTAAATGTTTTGTGATAAGATCCCGGTTCTAATAAGATAAGATAGCACTGAAATAAGTTATAGGAAATGATAATCCAACAGCGCATTCCGAGAAGAGTGAAGTAGGATACTATAGACTGACATTTTAAACATGAAGATTAACATAATCACATCCAGCAATGAGAGCTAATTTTGCAAGGATCATCTTAGTTGCTCTTTTTTCCCTTTAGATTTCTTCAATAGCTCTCAAAAGGAAACGTTAATTGCTTGAAGTATACGAATCGCATGAATAATTTTCATTTCTTTACCACAAAGTAAACAAAATTCTAATAAAAAAGCTGTTATTTTTCATTACTTCATAGTTCTTTTAATGCTAATTGAATTGTGTGAAATTCTCGAGCAGTCATTTTAAAAATTTCACAATTTGGTTATCAAAAAATTTAATGTATATGACAAATCTGCTTAAGAGTGAGATGGAAATAGAACATTTAAACAGTTTTCTATCTCTCAGTGAGATGGAAAACTGTTTAAATGTTCTATTCGAATGAAAACGAACTGATTAAATTATCAGATAGAACATGATGTCATAACATTGGAGAACATTTTCTCTGGGATTTTTTTTCATTGCAGGTAAAGGTTCGGATATTTTACTTATTCGACGTCTTTTTCGGCACTACAAAGAAGTGGGAGTAGTTTATTTAAATGTTGTGAACTTTTTTGTCATTATGCACTCTTTTATTGCTTCTCTCAAAATAGCACATGTAGAAAAGAAGGATAAACCAAATAATTCCATAAAGGCAATTTAATACCCAATAGATTGGAAACCTGTTATTTGCTTGTTCACTTATTGTTAGCTTAAACTCATAAAAGTGGACTTGAAATGCCCATTTCGTTAATTAGGAAAACCATCATAGTTTTTACGATTTCGCTTTTTAGAATGCCATTCCAGAAACTAAGCAGTTTGCACAAATTTAAGCTTTAATGTAAAGGTAAAAACCACTTTGTGAATAGCCAATTTATTGTGTTTCTTTATTAGATGTTAGTATCACACGTGGATAATCCTGAATGGTTACTAGAAATCTGAATCCAAAAATTCAAGCCATAAATCACAAGTAAAAAGACCGTACTTCATTCTCACAAGCTTTTACGGAGTTTCAAATAGTAGTTATTATCGCACAAAAACGAAGAACTGTTTGTTTTTCAAGTTTTCAGCAGAATGTTAACGAAATTTGAATTTGAAAATGCTTCACCAAGATAAGCTCAGAAATGACGAAAGTTTTTATTTCTGTTAATGTTCTGTCTTATTAAAAGACCGAATAGTTTGGTCTAATTCAATGAGGAAATGTATGACAGTTTGAATCATTAATTCCCCGTTCAATGCAACTTCTTCAAATGTTGTAACCGTGTAATTCATAGCGAGGATAGCATGTGACTGATTCAAATTCGATGGTAACATTATGTCACCCACTTTGTACATTATCGATTCTGCTCCTGAATTGTCAAAACTTCCAATAATCAACGAACAATTCAGCGTTGATAAATTACTCTGAAAAGTTTATACACTTATGATTCACAAATAATTTTCACTACAAAAAAAAAAACTTTTCCCTTCAATACTTGCGGTGTGCTTTATAACAATTAATATATTAAATATTTTAATGCTATTATACAAATAAATCAGAACAGCTCTCGATCTGAGAAATTTCTGATCACATGAACTCCCGCCGGGAAAAATTTGATGCAGGAATCCAGCTGTTATTTGATTATTGCTTTGTACATGCGCGATTTTATTTTGAAAAATTTCTGTTCTCAATTCAATTAAAGATAATAGTTTGGAAAATGTAATGATACTTACAATTAAATGTTCAAATAACTGCTGGACAATTCGACCTCATTGAAATTTGTGGAGAATTGGTGCAAAAGTGACGCAAAATTATTTATACACCACATCTGTACCTTTATCTGTAGACTACCTACTTTTATGTAGATATTTTTATTATTTTTGAACAAATGCCAAGAGTCCTTCCTTACTTGTTTAAAACAAAGTCTGAAATACAAGGAAATGTTAAAGTAGCCCGTTGTTTCCAACAAATAGTGCCATCAGAATATAAACGAAGCGATTCTGCGCTACAAGTTGCAGCAGATTCAGAGAAGCTAGTGTCAGGCTTCCAAATTTTTATATCCTTCGGAATCTGAAACAAGAAAGCAACTTCTAAAACGATAAGAATTCCAAAAGTTCCGGAAAAAAAAGGAATGATAGGAATTCCAAAAGTTTCATGCGAGATAGAAAGACTAAAAATTCCCAGCTCGACTGCTATATTTTGATAGAGGCATAAGCAAATTTTATAATGCGGAATTTTCCGCTTTTTGAGTTCGACTAAAACTTGAAAAATGATAAATACTTACGGTAATGGATTTAATCCCACTGTATTTAAGACGTAAATCTCGCCATTTTTGGTAAATTTCACATGATAAGGAGAGTGCATCAGAATGAACAAGTACATGACGTATCGCAAAACTTATTGTTACCTGAAACAGACAAATGACTGAATGATATCACTTGAAACATTTTCAACTTTATCAGTTAAATGGAATGCATATAATTCAAAATATATTAAAATGCTTACTGGAACCAATTTGACGTATTCTTCAGTTTCTAGAGAGTAATGAAGTACTTAGTCTACAGTGTTAATTAGTTTTGGAAGTTCCACTAAATTTACGAATTTATTTCTCGAAATTTATTTTATGACTTTTTTCTGGAATATTTGAAATAGGTGATTTTTCGACTTGAATAACTGATGCTTGTCATTAATCTTAACCAAGAATATAGCATAGATTATGATTTTTGATTTAATGAAGTAACTCTTTGTAAATTAAACATGAAAGCATTGCCTTTATCAGTATGAGTTGAATACTATCAGACATTGACAGAACTGTTTCATATGACATATTAAGCGTATTAAGAAATAATAAGGAGGCAGAAGAAAGTTAGCTGATAAATAAATGAGTTAATTGACGAATATTTCAGGGAATGATGTAAACAAGAAAGCATGCATACCTCTTCAGAACTGTTGTCAGCATGATCATAATTGTATCCTGGCAGTAAATCCGAGAATTCCACTTGATTTGTGACTCGATTGATGATGAATGGCGTATCGTTGCAGGAACAACTATCTAATAACAACAACAATAATGGCAACATCTAAATAATTATTTTTAATTAGACACTGACAGATATGCAAAACTTTCCTTTCCAACTTTATTTGAAAACTTTGTTTGAACAACAAGAGATGAATAGCTATAGCACTAGTGTTTCCAAATTTATGAAATTCCTATTTTAGTTTTTGCATTCTGACATTTCTCATCCCCTCTTACACCTCCACAATTCCTATTTTTGAAAAGCAAAAAAAGTGAACGGATACATGACAAACAAAATATATTTGTAAGAAAAATGAATACATTTCAAGCTGCGTTGGGTTACGATTATTCGTCCGAAATTAATTACATCAAAAACAATGCGGAGTAATAAAACTGCCAATCCCAACGAATACTCGAATCTTCGAGAATTCATGGAATATTCTTGGGATTTTTCCAAGGACAAAATTTTTAAAGCAATTTCAAAAAAAGAAATCTATAATATAATTTAATGCAGTTAATGAAGTTTAAGAGATTCGGGAAAACTAACAATAATTTGGAATGAGAAAAATAATTCCTGAAAAAAGCAAAGGAAATGTATATGCTTTTCCTAAGTCTCGGAATTTAACTTTCTGGAATTGGGCCAGAAGAAGTGATGCTAATGCTGGTTAGAGTTTTGAAAATGGTACGATGAATTTTAACTATCTTAATATAAGACTCAAAAGAATATGAGTTTCAGTGTGATTAAAAAAGTTTTCAAGCCTACCGGCTTACCGACAAAGTTGCTGCCCACCAAGTCTTCTGCATTTCGAAAATTAGATAAAAATTAGACTGTCGTTCCATTGAATCCTCTTACCTTTCACTAGAGCAATGGGACTAACCAAATTAGACTTTGCAGTATGAAATTTACAGTGACCATTGGGTGACCTATCACTTACTTCACATCACCTGTAGTGGACACTGTGGACACATGGTTATGTATAATCGCATCGCACAAATGAAACTTGCAATTAAACAATTTTCAGTCCTTCCTGTGATAACTTTAAAAATTAAATTCCTACTACACTTCATCATTTATTATTTCAGAACGCTCTGTTGGATGTTTCACAACACTTACAATTTTGACTGTAGCAAATGTTGGACATTGTTGAAAATCTATCCAAGTTATTTATATAACTTCTCAGTTAAGAAGCGCTGCTACAAATTCACCCATCCGACTAGTTTTCGTAAAATTCTAAGAGAGATTTTCTTCGAAAAGTAGTGCTCTTCCCAATAAAAAGTATGTTTAATATTTGGAATCGATGGGAGCTGATGGAATCGAATAAAACAATTTCGGATTGGTGTTAAATCATGGATAGCTATGATCATATCATCCTGTACTTCTGATGATCCTTTTATTAGAACAGGAAAATAAGCAAAGGAATGACGAAAAATAAGCGAAAATGAGGCAGCAATAATCGTTAGTTGATTGTTTTTGGGCACTGAAAGTGACTAGCAATACATTGTCCTTTGCTTTGGCCGAGAACATTTCACTGTTCCTTGGCCTCTGCTTAAATATTCATCTGTTTCCAATTGGAATCAATATACTGCGTAAATTAAGTTGTCTTGAAATAATCGAAACAATTGTCTTCATAGCCTATGATGAAAAGGAGACTGAACACTATGCCTTCTATATATGGGTGACACTTTCCTCCTTATCTTCCACTCCTATATTTTTTTGTTATAATCAACCCACAAAGCAAAGGAATTTACAAGCTCCAGAATGAGGAAATTGATTTTTTTTTTTGTCCGGAATAAGTCCATATATCACCTGAACTTGCCTTAATTTTCATACTATCTCCTCCTAGTATACTCTTTCTGTCAATTTCTGATAAAAATGTAATGGGAAGAGTAATGCAGTCTGAGAGCTTTTCTTTTATTAGCTCCTTCTTACAACAATGAAAATTGATTTACTAATATGAGCTTTTTTTTTTAAAATTTGAAAATGGTACTGGACAAAAGTTCAAAATGATAAGCAAAACTTTCTGTACAATCCTAACGAAATTACTGATGTCATGGAATTTTAGAGAAAATGTGTAGGCTACGGATGAAAAATCATTGGCTAAGGCTTTGAAAGAAGAGATTGGAAAGCAATGTGATTTCACTGTTGGTTTGAAAACTGTCCAACGAGTGTTGGAGGTTGGAAGGTCTATTTTAGGCAACGAAAAAGAAAAAGATATTCTGACATTTTTGAGAATAATGTGATTTTTTTCATAAGAAAAGGGATAGTACTTACACAAGTTTTGGAATATAAGATAGACAAAAAATGTCGCAACTTCTTCTAAATTTTGAACTTATCCTTAGCACCAAAAGGCCTATTTAGCGAGTCAAATGTTATCGAATTCTCAAAAACAAGAAACGGGCATACCCAAGGGAAATGTTTTTTCCATGACTTTTTTGTGAATTTTTACTTGATTTGGGACAAGTTTAAAACATGAATAAACAAAAATTGGAAAACATTTTATAGCTATTAATAAGAATGAATGAAATCCCAAAAAGTAATTCTTGTCAGGTTGCAGAAACTGCAAATCGTATTCAAGCTACTGATAAATTAATACAAGTTTTTGAATCAAATGCTATTTCCATTAATTTAATAACGCTTTAATGCATTGAAAACTCCAGCACCAAAGCTGAATCTTTTAAGTTATATTCTAATTCTAGGTATGAAACATATTAGGCTTTCATATATCCTTTAGAGTTCCACAAAACACTGCAAAAAATAAACCGCAATTTATAGTACTGTGAGAATGAAATAATTGATATTAAAATGGAAAAAATTTTAGCAATTTTAAGGTATATGGAATATACCCCAAAAAATTTAAGATATAAATTTTAAGATGTATGAAATGTTTAAAAATAATTTTATGTCATTGAAATATTTTGCCACTGTCAAAATTAAAAGTCAATACGAAATCCACAATGCGTCCGTATAGAAGTAACGACTGTGTGTTAAAACATTAAAAGAATCTTTCTTCATTGTTGATAAAACTATCAAATTTTCTTCTATCAATTGACAAATTCAGAAAATAACTCTAAGTCTGTTTTGATCATTCACTGACAATGACATGATTCATGGAAGTGATCCGTTCCGCAATCATTCGAAAATTCCTTTCTTTGAGAAAAGTTTAAATCAATTTAATTATTTTTGTCTTCTTATTTTTATTGTTTTTATTTTATAATTTAATTATTTTCATCTCCTCATCTTCTTATATTCGTTTTATTAGTTAAAAAGCATATTTCAAAAATCAAGTCTTCCCTCTGAGCAATGAACATCAGCAAGTTATATGAGTGATTCATAAACACAAAATAAAAAGACAAGAACTGATTCACTAATGGACTTTAATGGTAAGTTCTCTCTCTGTAAAAAAGAAACTTTGCCAGGAATGGATGGATTTTCTCTTTTTGAATTGGTGAAATTTAACTTTTAATTATTTTAAGTTCAATTTTGTGAAAGACAGCAAAAAATTCATGCGTATTGAATCACAAATGAAATGTTCTTCACCAGCAATTGTAAAATTAATCATATATTTATATAACTACATGCTTGATCTCTGAGGTTTCTGAATGAACTGCGGTGACTCGATAATTAAGGATATTATTTATTTAAGTGTTGTGCTATTAAAGCACTTTGAAAAACAAATCTCTAATACCCATTAGCTTCCTTCTATCCTACTGGAACTGATGAATAATTTGAAACACTTTTTTCAAAAATTTAAGAATTTATAAAGTGTGAATTGCAATTGTGAATTATTTCTCCACATATCTCAACTGCAAAGCTTTACTAAAAAACAAAGCTTTACTAAAAAACTTTCTAAAAAGCTTTTTGAGCTTTCTAAAAAATGTGTAAAAGTTAGACAGACACCAGAGATTTTCAAATTAATTTCAGGCTGAAAAAAGTTCTGGAACAAAATTGCGCTACTATCAACCACCGTTCATATACTTTGCAGAATTTCGTAGACGTTTTACACCTCCTGTCTTTATCTTTACTTTTAACGAATAAATTTTTTGAATCTTATTAAAGCCATTTTTTTATTTGAAAAGTAATTGCATTTCAAAATTTCTACCAGCACTGTGGAAAAGTTCTGTGATATAAGTCGTACAATACATTATGAATATTTCTACACTACGAATATTTCCCTCATTCGAATTTTAGGATGATATTGTTAGTGATTCATGCTATATTTGTTTAATGCCACTTGCAAACCTAAACTTCTTCGAGGATTGATATCTGTCTGATTAAGAATTGATCATATAAAGAGTAACAATTCATTAAAGATATTGTTTCATTAAGAATCGTTTAATAGTTCTGAAGGATAACATTGAAATAACACTTGAAGCAATTCTCATAGAATTTCTAACTTGTGATGCAAAATTCTTACTGGTAAGAGAGGACAACAATAAATAAGATTTACTCAGTCTTTCAGTCATGGTTTTCGGAACTTCGGCAAATTTTCATGAAGAAATCTTTAAATATTATTGATTTCAATCGAACGATACCGAAAGCAGTGACTTATTTCATTTGTGAACGTTTAACTTAACATGATACATAGTAAGTAACACTTGATAAAAAGCTTTTTGTACCTTAAATTCGCAATTTTATTCCTTTCCTAACCATCATAGTACTTTGGAAACTGTCGGGAAAGCTAATCTGTTGAATTCGTTTCTCAGCGATATAGATTTATTCGGAATGGAATATTATTCTTGCACAATATTACTAGTTAACAACAAAAAGGGTGTAGAGTATATATGTATATATTACACGATAAATTGATAAGCAGTGATGAGTTGTACAAAAGCTAGCAATATGATCAACTGACAAATTCCTTATTGTTGCCTTCGATAATAATTTGCTGTCGATTCGTTGATAGGTCGTTGAGTTGGGGACATGTTACGAGAAATATATTTAGCAAATAGTAAAAATATCATAGTTTGTTGTCCAGTGGTGGCGGATATGTGAAGATGTCGTTGTAGTTCAGTCGCGGAGATTAAACGTAGAGGATGTATACTCTGCTCGATTGTAAAAACGAGTTTGTAAGCTCCATCGAAGTTATCATGGAGGTATGGCTAGCCTTTGGCATTGTCCATTGTGTGGGTACAATGATACCTTTGTGTTTGCAGGCTTTGTGTTAGCTTATATCCTCTTCATTGCGTTAATTTTACTTGCAAGATTTCGTCAACCTGTCGTTGGATATTGTGGCAATTTTATTTGAACATAGCTTTACTTTCGGTAATCAGACAGAAACAAGCTTAACGCTACAAATAAGCTGAATAATTTGTTAAAAGTTGTATTACAGTGTTTGCGAAATGACATAACAATTACAGATTTGCATGCATAAATGGACTGAACGAAGAGTTAAGTAAGGCGCAATAAGATCTCAAAGTGACATCGATGCATTTTTGACAAATTTTGCAAGAAATGTACATATCAAGACTATGCATATCCATATATACAGTATCATTGAGGAGAGAATAGATAAAGTGACGCCGTTTCTTCAACATAATCACTTTCAGCAAACTCTCAACTTATATCTTTAAAAAAAAGTCAAATAAGCGCAAATAATCTTTTGAGGCCACTGGCTGTACAGATCGTTCAAGTTGAGATATCACAGATATCAGTAATTAATTTTAGTGATAACGGTATCAACTGGAATGAGCCTAACTTGAAACTTTAACTGAAATCAACTGGAACTTTTCCATTCCCTAATTTGTGACGAAATGTGCTTCTCAAAAGCATCAACCTTCCCACACATACCACTTCTTCTTGTAAGTCAGGTCAAGACATTAATAACCATAATAATAAGAAATATGCCATCGACATATTTATATATTTAATCAGCCAATTATGTTTGAAGAAAATCTAAATCCCAAACAAACCCATATTTCATCACAACACATCCGCAATATTTGAGTAGAAAAAACAATAAAGGAATGATTCCTAAAATGTGACCAAATAACCAATGATTTGAACAACAGCAAGGTTAGAGGTCATGGGAATCTTTAAGAGGCTTATAAATTATCGTGATATCACTGAAATGATCAATCAGTCATATCCTCAGTCAATCAGTCAAAAATCAATCAATCATATCGAAACAATAGGGAAGAATTTTTGGTTGATATACTCAAGATGTTGGATTGCTTCGTTTTACAATAATGTACGCGCTGACGATGCGGATACTTGGCGCTCTTGTCGTAGTTGACTCTGAAACTGAAGATTATTTCCTTCGAATTATTCTTTTTTTAAAATTATTCATTATTTTAATGAGCTAGTCTGTGCAAACAAATTCACCAGGACAGTGTCTTTCTTGAGTGCAGCATATCTGTCAGAGATAGATCGACTAAATACCGGGGATGCAGAGAAATGGCTCGCTGCCTAAAAGTCATGAAATTAGTCGATAAAGTATACCATTATTCCATGCCCCAGTAACAACTGTTCAATCCGCATGGCTTAGGCAATAATTTACCGATTCCCTTGATTGAGACTTCAAGTGAGGCCTTAGTTGAGACTTCAAGAGGCTTTAGCTGAGGTTTCAAACGAGGTTTTGACTGAGGCTTCAAACTGCAAACGAGCTCCTATTTGGTTGGGGCGCTGTTTATTTCCATACGAGATATTTAATGTTGATTTACACAAAGAAGCATATGCAATCAATGAAGAAATACGTCCCAAAGTTTCTGAAAATTTTCATGCAAAGCATGGATTCACTGAATTGATGAACCGATGAAGTAGTAATTATTTCAAATATCGATGAGAGAGATAAAAAGAGGAGGAGAGACAATCATAGAGACAGGGATTGTCTGCTTGATTTAAAAGTATTGAGCTTCTAATTACTTGGGACATTTTTGAATTTTTCTGTGCCACTGTAATTAGCATAATCAAATTCAGAACCATTTGACAGAAGTATATTCTACAAATTAATGAGGATTAAGGGAAAACCACCCATTGAATATCAGATTTCCCGTGTATCCATCACAAAATCACTTAAATTTGTAGGAAATAATCGTTACTATCCGTAAATCAGCGATAAAAGACGACGAAAATTTAATGTTGAAATATTAACTTGGGAATCAATTAATATTCCATTTACTTCCTCATCTTGCTAATTAGCTCAATGACTCACGGTAGACGGTGGCATAATCGGTTCATCAAGCATACTTCGAGATTCTTCCAGTTTTCTTAGAGCTTTCTGAATGTCATCGTCGTTGTAAATTCCCACAGCAGTAGTCAAATCAAAATCTTCCCTCCCATCATAGTTATTCAAATCATTCGTTGATTTCGCTACTAAAGTAACATTCTTCTTCCTGAAATCTTTAAACTGAAATCAGATTTCGCTTTGATCTCAAATTTGAAATAACAAATCTGTTTCTCCACCTGCCATTGCAAAGAAAAAGTTTAAAAATTTGATTTAGCAAAGTAATGCGAAGAAAGAGAAGAATGAACTCAGGATAATGATGAAAATTTTGATGGTCATCTCTTGTCATTTCGATAGGAACACATATCGGATCCAACATCTTTATTCGGGAAGCCTATAAAGTCTAAGTTATTGCTAAATGAATTTTAATCAGTTATCTGCCTATATCTTTATCACCCATTCTAGTTCGTTTCATTTTAAAATTATGCTTCTTGTTTTAGCAAATACTGCTTCTATCCGAAGTTAACTTACAACTTTACGATATATGACATAAAGAATTAATTGCGCATAAAGTAGTTTTGCACAATTAGCTGCTCATTCCCTTATAATTAACACTAAAACTAAAGCATTATTTCCTCACTTTTCCCTATTAATATTTGAAACTACAGTTTCAAAAAAAAAAAATCTAAAAAAGCGAAAGGAAAATTCCACTACAAAATTGTACCCAAGAAACCCAATAATATGAGATACTGTTCAGATCAGTTTTTTTTCAAATGACATTATCATATTGTATTTTAATTAAAAGTGAAGTGAATACTATAAGCTGACTGTAAAAAAGAATCACCGAAAGTTGCAAATTAAAAAATATTACAGTGAGTAATTCGCCTGGCTCATCACCAGTAGCAAATACCATAACCGCATGAGCATACCGTGGTCGCTCAATGATTAGTTCGGTGGATTCTTCACTCAATTGATCCATCATTGTATCCAGACGTGCTTCGAAAGCACGCAATTCCATATCAGCCATATTGCTGCAGTACAATAAACTGATAAAATCAGAGATGAACTATTTAATCAATTAACGTAGAAACAATAATAGCATTTCAAAGGAAGACAGTAAACTTGAAAAATTTTATTTCCAATTTTACTAAGTTACTAACGAGAGTTATAATAGTAAATTGATATATCTACCAGTTAGAGATCGAAAATTATTTAGCGTTTGGTGCAACGAAAAATTAATATTCTTTATATAATTTCAATTAGTAACACATATCCATCCCATTCATCTGACATTATCCCTTACCACTTAATTAAAAATATTTTCTAATTTCAAATTCATAATATTTCTCAGTAAACAGAAACTTTACACATGTAGAAGCAGTGAAAATTTGGAAAATTTTGACTGGAAAATTTTCAAAACTAATTTATAACTAATCCAAATAGTAGGAATTTTTTGAGATCTTGCAGAAACAGAAATAAAATGAATTACTTAGCAGAAACAGAAATTAAATGAATTGCTTAATTAATAAAAAAAAAGGTCATTGACAGTTCATGCTTTCTTGAATTCTGTTTGATGACAAGAATTTTGAAAGAAATTCAATAGGAAATAATAAAAAATTGTGAAAAATCTGAGCAAAAAAAAAAAAAATGCCACTCTTCTCGATTAATCAATCAAATTAATCGTTGGTTTCATTTCTGTGTAAATTATATTTTCCATTACAATAAAAACGAATTTGTTTTCAGAATTTTTTAGACAATTTACTTTTCAATGAAAAGTGTAAATGTTTCCATACAGCTAAATTATAAATTTAATTAGTCAGAAAATAATCTTTGCACTGTGTCATAAATTTGTTGAATCTCAGTGGAATTAGAATTTAGATGTGGGTCAAATCTGGCTTGTCCAACAGAGAAAATTGCAGTAACTTATAAATCCAGGTATTTTGTAAATGTCCAAGATTGTGATGGGAATAAAATACACGAAAGCATGAACAATTCCGGAAAGAAGGTAATAGCAGTACTCATTCCGAACTTTTTCGTACTGGCAAGAAGGGGAATGATAAATGTCCCCGTCCTTATTAATCATTCAAATTTAGACTTTGTAATTAAAATAGGCAGTAAAAATGCATGAAAACGGATTCATAAGAAGCATTTTTTGTTGAATGAGACTAGAAACTATTAATGAAATTACTGGTGCTATTTCGTTGTCTAAATTCCTAAATATCAGTGATCAAAGTTGACTCATTCAGCTCAAGTAAAAAGTCGCATAACTTCTATGGATTTTTGAAATGATTCACTTTTTTGAATGATATTTTAGAAATAACACTGATAAACACCTGATAAGCTTGAATTCAATAATTTGTAACAATAAGTAGATACAATATAGATTTACATTGTCAACAGATCAATATGTTTTTTGTAAAATATCTAAGAGATGTGGGAAAATGCACAAATTGTCCAAGAAATTTCTCAAAAGTTCGCATTTTAAAGGAGTCTTCAGATTATTCTTATTCATTTTATTCCACAAATCCATAGAATTAATCCCTCAATGTCAAATTAATTTATTACACTGACAGTACTTCTGGTATACTTTATAACTAATGCTTCCTAATTTAAAAAAAGAAAAACTCCATTTCAAGGTTGACATTTTTTGTTGAATTTGTGAATTGGTAATGCATCGAAAGACCATATTTTTCGTGATTCTTTATATTATCATTCAATTCTGATAAAAATTATTTCAAATACCACTTTTTATTTATGTCGGTGATCTTTGGCCCATTTTATTCAACAGATTAAATTTAATCTGGATTTTCTAAGAAAAGGAAAAAAAAGCAAGAAATCGTAACTATGGCCATCGTGCCCTACGACGGTTTCATAAATTTCCATTCGCTTTATTGCTTTTTCATCAAACAATAACCTATACTCAAAATTTTTTTTTCTTACTTATACTCAAAACTGATTAATGTTCAGTCTAAACACTGCTTTTTTGATGTTATTTTTCTGCCTCTAAGATGATTTTACGGTTTTTGCATCTGTATCTGTAAGCAACTTGCACTGACCAAATTAGAAATCTCCAGAATAGCTTACTATGATTTAAGGACAATCGAAAGCTTGATGAAATAAAGATTTGAGAACAAGACCATTTTGTACATCACTGAAAAAATATCAGAAATGGATAGAGGTATTTCAGTACTCGTTTTTTCTTTTGAATTGTTATAATGTAAAGTTAGACTGCAACTGTAATGTCTACAATTTGCGCATGATCTTCCTTCTCTTCACCCATTATAAATTGTCATCATTCTCAAAGACAGCTGGTAAGAATACTTCCTCAAAATAAGAGATTGGTTTTTATCAATTTCAAGAAAAGCAGAAACGAAACAAAAAATTAACGGTATCCAATAACTTTCATTGGTAATTAATTTAGCTGGTTAAAACAAAATTTTTAAAATTTCTTAGATATATATTGGTTTCCAAGTGGCATTAAAAAAACTGATTAGATGGATGAAATAATTTGGTATCTATAATTTGAAGACAGATTGAATGATAATGCGTCTTATCTCGTTCAGCTATCAAATTTTTTGGACTAACAGGTTTCAAAGTATGGAACTCTTTTATGCATTATTATTTAATAATTATAATTGCAAAAAGCCCTCTGATCTACAAATTCAATAAAACGATATTACCAACTAACAATCAAGAGGCGTGATCAAGGGTGGTTAGGAATAAAGAATATACCTGTGCTACGTTAAATCTTATGCTAAGTTATTGATTGTTTACAAAGTATGGTCGTACTGAGAAATCTCAATCTATTGAATGAGATAAGCAAAAGATGTGCAATCGAATAGGATATACTATTTTAGGAATGAAATCAACCCATCTGCAGATTTCCTTATCGTTCAAATATTTTCAATGAAATAAAAAATAAAATTAAGAAAAAAATTTCTTGAGAAAGTTTTCGCGTAGGAAAGAATTGTGCCAATGATTAAAATCATTTCAGAAACTGTATATAAAAGCAATATATTCTGCTGAAAACTGTTTTGTTAGATAATAAATAATTGCAAAAAATTAGGTAAATTCGTTTTTTTTCTCAATTCTTTCAAACACTGAACTGTCAAATCTCTTCGGGAGATAAGTTAATGACCTTACTGTCTAGCATTTTTCAATCAGAATAAGCAATAAAATTACAACAAAAAATTGATCAAGAGCCAAAAGAACCAAAAAAAAATTTTTATCAAAACATACCGTATGTCGGCTTCTTTAAATATTTGAAATAATGTAACATGTACCATATCAATTTTTCAAATCCTTTCAACAACCTGGAATAAAATTTACATTTAATGCTTGTTTTTAAATGTCTAATTAGCGCGTATTGTAAAAGAACAAATTACATTTTTTCGCAAAATAACTTAAATTAATAATTAAATAAATACGAATAAATGAGAAGAAGGAATAGAAGAAATATATAGTCGCAAAATTCATAACGAATATTCGATTCATTAAATCGATCGCCAACTAGTAAATTTAATCAATTTTATTTGAGGGAATTATGAGAAAGAAGAAAAAAACTTTCGGAATCAGAATCAGATGCCATTGACGAATCATTTCTTTTACATTGAACCTGTGTGTTGCTGGTGAGATAAGCAAATTTAGTCTAATATTTCAATAAAAAATGAAATGTACGTGTTAACAAACTGTTGTTTGTTTTTGTCATCCAACTCAACAGGGACTTATCTCGAAGACACAACGAGGTTAACCCTTAAATAATGCTAATGAGTGAAAGAGTTAATGATTGTTGTCTCTCATGTATATAACGTGTTTATTCACTAATGCATCCGTTCATTCAGCTGGAAACAGAAATGAAAATGGCAATTAATTTCCGACAGTTAATTTCCTGTTCCCTTTTTTCTCACCATAATTGATATTTTAATCAAACCTCATATCGACGCTTATATTTGCATTTTATTATTTTAATATTAATATGCAACTGGATGTTAATTACGAAGTTCGTTGCACTCCACAACTTCGAAAGCTATGATATTTCACTTTGTCTTCCATTTTGATTGCGATGAGCAAAATAAGTGATTGTTTGTTCCGTGAAGAAAAAATCACAGCCAAAATTAGGCATAGATTCAAACAGTTGAAATAAGTGCTTCTGATTGCTAAACATTAGAATCCCTAGATAAGATTCTTACAATGAGAGAATGTGGCAACTTGAAGCAAGTAATCGGTTGTAAGGAAGCAATTCTCGAAAATTTAATTCCACAAAACTCCATCTTCCAAAACGAAAAAATTTATCCATATTTTCTAAAAAAAATATAGAAATGCACAATGAAATATCCATTTTCAACTACCGTTGAAAGAATGGAAAGAGCAAAATATTACTTTTGAGTTCAAAACGCCTTTGTGAATAAAATTGAAGACAACAGGTTTTAATGGCATTAAAACTAACGTGCAAAGGAAAATTGTTGAATATTATTGAAGCAAATAATAAACAAAAATTACTTACTTAACTGAAAATGAAATTTTTCAATAAAATAAAAGGGAAGAAAGGAAGAGAAAATTAATGAATTTTTTTAAAACGAAATGTAGACTAGCCTGCTATAAGAAATAAGAGAATCTATACTGTCATTCCTTCTACATTTAGGAGTTACAATTTCTTGCGTAAATTCCTTTGCAACAAAAGCTATTCATAGGGGTAATTTATTTATGCTTCAGTGCACAAGCATGTAAGATCAGGCAACATGGAAGCAACTCCAATTATTCGTAATGAAATCACTCATCGATGTTACTTCGATATTTGAGAAATAATTGGTTGTAAAAAGGGGACATGGAAATGAAATAGAAGTAATGTAGGCTGACAAAAGGACGAAGTACGAAACAGGCAGGGTATGTTGGCCGTAAGCAGTTTTTAAAAGAAGGTAAAATGAAGGACTCAATGAAGTAATAGTTGATTGAAAGCTGAGACACATATATACATATATATATATACACACACACACACGTACACATATACATACATACATACACGCACACACACACATACATAAACATGCATACAAGTAATTTTTTGTTTTTCCACAATAATTCTAGGTGACCTTCTCCACTTCTATTATTTCAGTGGTCCACTCATTTATTTCGCCTATGCCTTCTGTACAATTAATTAATTGATCAGATGTTTTATTATAATTTTCATCTATTTTCTGATAGTTTCAATCATCTTACGTTAGTAAAAATAATAATAATTAAATGTAAAGAATAAATACAATAAATAACAGTAATGGTAGCAATAATAATAATAGTAGTAATAATAATAGTAATAATAATATAATAATAATAATAATATAATAATAACAATAATATGATAATAATAATAATAATAATAATAATAATAATAATAATAATAATAATAATAATAATAATAATAATAATAATAATAATAATAATAATAATAATAATAATAATAATAATAATAATAATAATAATAATAATAATAATAATAATAATAATAATAATAATAATAATAATAATAATAATATATATATATATATATATATATATATATATATATATATATATATATA